>NC_046172.1:11641388-11682235 GCF_011064425.1 Rattus rattus
AAGAGACAACATGCAAACTGAGCTCTGTCCCTGGGCATTGGTCCACACTCAGGAAAATGTGCCATAATTCAAATAAGCTCCCGTCACCTTCAGAAACACGCCCCTACCTGTGGGCACATGCTAATACACTATTGTGGTGTTCTTGGGTCCTGATGTACCTTAGAAATCCCACTCTCTGAAATCCAAGAAATGCATTTAATTCAAAAAAATTAACAACCTCTACACAATGCTAATCATGTAGACACCCCAGAAAATTCATGGTTATATGAACCTAAATAAAAAATGTTCAGAATAAAAAGAAATCATACTTTGGGTTGAAAAAAAACCATAAGGATTAAAGACTAAGAAGGAAATACCAGACCTGCGCTTTGAAGTTACCAAAACTCAGTATTAAATCATTTTTGCCCCTGCGGTAGGATTAAGGTGGTCGGACTTTGCTTATACCTCTAGGTAGCTGTTATAAAACAAAAACTAAACAAAACCATTCTTTCTGGATGACAGAAACATTGACAAAAAGGCTAAAAGTTAGATTTATATTTTTCACATATATTAAGTCCACAATAAAAATCAAGTAGGTACATAAAGAAATAAAACCATGTTATCATAACCAGGGGACAGTGGAAAGAGCCCATTAAGGATCTAGATGGTATGATTTTTCAGAAAGATATTAAAATAGTTGTTGAATGTATTCAAAGATATAAAAGACAAGGCTGACCACTTTATTCAATGATGGGAAACTATTTTAAAAATCCAAATAGAATTTCCAGAAGTAGAACTACACTAATAATAAACACAACTCCAGTTGGAACAAAGCTGGAGGTTCAACTAGACATTTTTTTTTGAAAGTTGTTCTAGGGGTTGGACAGACAGACAGCTCAGTGGTTAAGACCACTGGTTGTTCTTGAAAAAGATCCAAGTTCAGTTCCCATCACCCATCTAGTGACAAATAACCACCTGTAACCCCAGTTTCAAAGGATCCAATGTCCTCTTCTTAACTTCGTGGCCACCAGGCATTCACATGGTGCATAAATGTGGTGCATAAAGATAGCGAGGCAAAATACTCATACACATAAAATAAATCTGAACAAAACATTGCACCAGGTTAGGTGCTGCACGCACCTTTAATCTCAGCATGGGGGAGGGGTACAGAGTCAGCCATATTTCTTGTGATTTTTGAGGCCAGCCTGGTCTACCTAGCATAGTCAATGCCAATGCCAGGCATGGCTACACCATGAGAACTTGTCTCAAAATTAATGAACTAAAAATTGGTCTGAAAAAGATTTCAGGCCTGAGAAGGCGAAGGGGACTCAAAGTTCTACCCCTTACCAAAAAGTCAATTGCAATTGAGACTTTCTGGGAAAGGGGAAACCAGTTTTCTTCAATAGACTGTCATTGGCTATATCAAGCATACTCTAGGACAGGCCCCATGCCCAGGAATAGTTTACCAACCTAAAAGGTATTCTGGGTTTATTTGTGTGCTTTTGGGTTTGTTTGTTTTGTTATCTTATGGGTGACACAGAGGTAAGACCACCACTTCTACACAGAAGGACCTGCTGGGAGATCTCACAACATAGGAAACTAGGAGGCATCTGGGACAGGATCATTCTAATTTCTGCCTGTGCCCAAAGCTGACCGTGTCCCACAGATTTCTGAACCAAGATCCCTTGGGAAGAGAGCAGGACTCTCAGAAGTGAGTTCAATCCTGAGAGCACACGGGAGACCACCACTTTGCTCACATTCCTGGCCCAAGAGGTACCAATCGAGAGCCTTCTTGACACAGGAACCCAGGATCTGACTGGAACAGGATCATTCTGGTTTCCATTTGCTCTCAGGGCTGACATGGTTATACACCCTTCTGTACCCAGAACCCACGAGGAATAGAGCTGTACTCACAGAAGTGCTGTCTATCCTGGGAGCTCAGGGGAGAACTTCTGCTCAAATTACAGGCCCCAGAGGAACCAGCCTGGAGCCCTCAAAATGCAGAATCCTAGTAACAATCAGGGACAGGATCCTTTTGGTCTTTGACTATGCAAGGAGCTGAAAGCCAGTCTCCAAATGCTCTGACACACCTGAGAGGAGAGGGAAGACCACCACTTCTGCTCTGTGAGACCCTCCTGGAGCCCTCAGGACATAAGGAACCAAGAGCTGTCTGGAACAGGATCTATCTGGTTTCTACCTGTGCCTGGAACGGAACTGGTCCCACAGCTCTCTGTATCGAGATATCCTGAGGAGAGACCATAAATCTCAGAAGTGTGGACAACCCTGAGAAGACAGAGGAGATCATCTCTTCTGCTCACATTCTTGGCCTAAGAAGTACCAGTCTGGAGCATTCTGGACACAGTAACCTAGAAGCAGACTTAGACTGGATCCTTCTGGTTTCGATCTCTCATGGATCTGACCCAGTCTTACACCATTCTGTACCCAGATCCCACGAGGAGTAGAGATGTAATCAAAGAGGCACATACAATCCTGAGAACTCCGGGGAGACAACTGCTTCTGCTCACATCCTTGACCCAAGAGGTAACCAGTCTGGTGCCTTCTATACACAGGAACCTAGAAGCTCTAAAGACATAATCTTTCTGGTTTCAGCCTGTGCTCAGAGCTGAAAGCCAGTCTCCGATATACCTGACACACCTGAAAGCAGAGGAAAGACCACAATTTCGGCTCCAATGCACCCTTCTGGTGCCCTCAGGACATAGGAAACAGGGAGCCATCTGGGACTGGATCCTTCTGGTTTCTGCCTGTGACTGGAACTGACCTGGTACCACAGCTCTCTGTACCCAGATCCCCTGGGGAGACTGCATGCCTCTCAGAAGACTGGACAATCCTGAGAGGACAGGGAAGACCATCTCTGTTGCTCACATTGCCTCGCACAAGAGAAAACTACCTGGAACACTCTGGATACAGGAACCTAGGAGCAGTCACAGACAGAATCCTTCTGGTCATTTCCTGTGTACAGAGCAGAAAGCCAGTATCCAGTAGCACTGACACACTTGAGAGCAGACATTAAGACCACAATTTCTGCTCAGGGGACCCTTCAATAGCCCTCAGGACCTAGGAAACCAGAAACCTTCTGGAACAGAATACTTCAGCTTTGCTCATGCTACCGGAAGTGACCCAGTCTCATAGTTTTCTCAAACCAGATCCCATGGTGAGAGAGCATGGCTCTCAGAAGTGCATTCAATCCTAAGAGCAGAGGGGAGACCACCAATTCTTCTCACATTCCTGGTACAAGCTGTCCCAGTCTGGAGCCTTCTGGACACAGGAACATAGGAGTAGACTGGGCCAGAATACTTCTGAATTCTGCCTAGACCTGGAGATGACTGATGCCTTCAACACTCTTTACCCTGATCCCCTAGGGAGAAAGCAGGACTCTCAGAAGTGGGGACAATCCTGCAAGCTCAGGGGAGACGACCACTTCTGCTCGCATACCTGGCCCAAGAGAACCCCACCTGTAGTCCTGTGGACAAAGGAATGTAAGGTCAGAATTGGACATGACACTTCTTATTTCTGTCTGTGCCCAATGCTGACACAGGCCCAAAGCTCTCTGTATACAGATCCCCAGAAGAGAGACCGGGACTCTGAGAATTGATGACCATCCTGAGAGTTCAGAGGACAACACCAACATTGCTCACATTTTTGGCCCAAGTGGAACCTGCCTGGAGCCTTCTGGAAGCAGGTTCCTCCCTAGGAGCATTCAGGAACAGGATCCTTCCGGTCTCTGCCTGTGCACAAGGCTGAAAGCCAGTCTCCAAAAGTGCTGACAAAACTGAGAGCCCATGTAAGATCACAATTTCTACACCAAGGTACCGTTCTGGAGCCATCAGGACATAGTAAACCAGGAGCCTTCTGGGACAGGAAATTGCTTGTTTCTGCCTGTGTCCAGAACTGACCTGGTCCCACAGCTCTCTGTACCCAGATCCCCTGGGGAGAGAATGTGATTCTCAAAACTGAGGACAATTCTGAGTGGACAGGGGAGACCACCTCTTCTAGTTAGCTTCTGGACCCAAAAGGAACCTGCCTGGAGCACTCTGGACACAGGAATGTAGGAGCAGACTGGGATAGGAACATTGAAGATTCCTTCTCCTCACAGACATGACCAGAAACTACAGGTTTCTGTATCCAGATCCCGTGTGGTATGAAGCTGGACACTCAGGAGAGCAGAGATTCCTGAGAGCTCAGGGGAAACCACCATGACTGCTCAGATAGCTGTCCCGAAAGGAAGTTGCCTAGAGGCATCTGGACACAGGAACCTAAGAGCAAATTGGTATAGGATCCTTGTGGTTTCCAGCTGAGCCCAGTGCTGACACAGGCCCAAAGCTCTCTGTACCAGATCCTATTGGAAAAGAGCATGGGTCTCAGAAATACATTCAATCCTGAGAGCACAGGGAGACCACCACTTCTGCTCACATTCCTGGCCCTAGAGAAACCTGCCTGGAGCCTGCTGGACACTGGAACCTAGGAGCTGTCAGGACATGATGTTTCTGGTCTCAGCCTGTGCTTTTAGCTGAAAGGCAGTCTCCATTATATCTGACACACCTGAAAGCAAAGGAAAGACCACAATTTCTACTCCAATGCACCCTCCTAAAGTAGTCAGTATAGGAAACCAGGAGTCATCTGGGACAGGATACTTCTGGGTTTTGCCTGTTACTGTAACTCACCTATCCCACAGCGCTCTTTACCCAGATTCCCTGGGGGAGAGCATGAATCTCAGAAGACTGGACACTCATGGGAGGACAGGGGGGAAAATCTCTTCTGGTCACCTTCAAGGCACAAGTGGAACCTGCATGGAGCCCTCTGGACACTGGAACCTAGGCGCAGTGAGGGACACGATTATTCTGGTCTTTGTCCATGCACAGAGCTTAAAGCCAGTGTCCAGTACCACTGACCCAATTGAGAGCAGAAGTTAGACCACAATATCTCCTCCCAGGGAACCTCCTGGAGCCCACTGGACATAGGAAACGTGAAGCTGTCTTGGACAGGATACTTGTGGTTTCTGCCTCTGCCTGGATTTGATCCAGTCCCATAGATCTCTGTACCCAGATCCCCTAGGGAGAGAGCAAGAAACTCAAAAGTGCAGAAAATCCTGAGAGAACAGTGGAGGCCTTCTCTTGGCTCAACTTTCTGAATCAAGTTGAATCCACCTGCAGCCCTCTGGACACAGGAACCTAGGAGCAGACCGGGATAATATTCCTGCACCCTGAGCTGGCCCTGTCCTACGAGAATTTTTTTATCCAGATCCACGAAGTATAGAGCTGGACTCTCAGCAGTGAGGACAATCCTGAGAGCTCAGGGGAGACCACCACTGCTGTTCATATTTCTGGCCCAAGAGGAACCCACCTGGAGATCTCTGGACACAAGAAACTGAGAGCAGACTTGAACAGGATTCTTCTGCTTTCCAGATGTGGCCAGTACCAATGCTGTCCCACATATTTCTGTACCAAGATCCCATGGGGAGAGTAGGGGACTTTCACAAGTACATTCAGCCCTGAGAGCACAGGGGAGGCCACCACTTCTGCTCACATTCCTGGCCCAAGTTGTACCAGACTGGAGCCTTCTGGACACAAGAACCTAGGAGCAGACTTAGACTGGGTCCTTCTAGTTTCCATCTCTCTCAGAGCTGACCCAGTCTTACACCAGTCTTTACCCAGATCCCACGAGGAACTGAGCTGTACTCAAAGAAGTGAGGACAATCCTGAGAGCTAAGTGGGGACCACCACTGCTGCTCACAACCCTGACCCAAGAGGAACCCACCTGGGACACTCAGAACACAGGATCCTAGGAGCCCTCAGGGACAAAATCCTTCCAGTCTTTGCCTGTGCACAGAGTTGAAGGCCACTCTCCAAAAGCAGCGACAAAACTGAGAGCAGAGGTAGAACCAACATTTGTCCTTGGGCATACATGCCTTTAGCCCTCAGGATATAGGAAACCAGGAGTTCTCTGGGTCAAGATCCTTCTGGTTTATACATGTGACTATAGCTGACCTGGTCCCAAAGATCTCTGTACACAGATCCCCTGGGGAAAGAGCTTGACTCTCAGAAGTGTGGACAATCCTGACAGGACAGGGGAGATGACCTATTCTGCTGACCTTTCTAGCCCAAGAGGAGCCCATCTGGAGCCCTCTGGACACAGGATCCTAAGAGCAGGCTTGGACAGGATCTTTCGTGTTTCCATCCGTGCCAAGTGTTGACACAGGCCGGAAGCTATCTGTACACAGATCACCTGGGGACAAGGGGGGACTTTCAGAAATGCATTCAATCCTGAGAGCACAGGGGAGACCACCTCTTCTGCCCACATACCTGACCAAAGAGGTACCAGTCTGGGGCCTTTTAGACACTTAGGAACCTAGGAACTGTCAGGACATGATCGTTCTGGTTGTGGCCTGTGCACATAGCAGAAATCCAATCTTCAGTATACCGGACACACCTGAAAGCAGAGGAAAGACCACAATTTCTGCTCCAACGTACCCTTCTGGTGCCCTCAGGACATAGGAAACAGGGAGTCATCGGTCGGGATCCTTCTGGTTTCTGCCTGTGCCAGAAATTGAACTGGTCCCACAGCTCTCTGTACCCAGATCCCCTGAGGAGAGAGCATGCTTCTCAGGAGACTGGACCATCCTGAGAAGGCAGGAGAGACCATCTCTGTTGCTCACAGTCCCTGGCACAAGAGAAACCCACCTGGAACACTCTGGATACAGGATCCTATGATCAGTCAAGGACGTGATCCTTTCTTTCTTTGCCTTTGCGTGGAGTTGAAAGCCAGTCTCCAAATGCACTGACAAACCTGAGAGCAGAGGTTTGTCACCACAATTTCTGCTCAAAAATACCCTCCTGGATTCCTCAGGACATAAGAAACCAGGAGCCGTCTGCTACAGGAACCTTCTGTTTTCTGCCTGTTCCCGAAATTAACTGTTTCCACAGCTCTGTGTGTCCACACGGGGAGACAGTGTGGAGCTCAGAAGTATTGACCATCCTGAGGGGACAGGGAGATCATTGGATCTGGACAAATAACTGGCACAAGAGGAACCAACCTGGATCCCTCTGAAAACAGGGAGGTAAGACCAGACTTAGACAGGATCCTTCTGGTTTCTGTCTGTGCCCAGTGCTGACACGGGCCCAAAGTTCTCCATACCCAGATGCCCTGGACAGAGAGCAGAACAGTCAGAAATGCAATTGATCCTGAGAGCACAAAGGAGACCACCACTTCTGCTCACATGCCTGCCTTAAGATTTACCAGTCTGGAGACTGCTAGACACGGGGACCTAGGAGCTGTCAGGGACATGATCCTTCCTGTCTCTTCTTGTGCTCACAGTTGAAAGCCAGTCTCCAGTATACCTGCCACATTTGAAAGGAGAGGTAAGACCACCACGTCTCCTCTGAGAGATTCCCCTGGAGACCTCAAAACATAGGATACCAGGAGCCTTTTGAGACAGGATCATTCTAGTCTCTGCCTGTGCCTAGAGCAGAACAGGTCATGGATATTTCTGTACCAAGATCATTTATGGAGAGACCAGGACTGTCAGACGTGCATTCAGTCCTGAGAACACAGGAGAAACCATCACTTTTGCTCACATCCCTGCCCAATGAGTTCCCAATCTGGAGGCTTCTGGATCCATGAACCAAGGTACTGTCAGGGACATGATCCTTCCAGTCTCTGCCTGCACTCCGAGCTGAAAGCCAGTCTCCAGTATACTAGACTCACCTGAAAGCAGAGGTCAGACCACCACTCCTACTCTGAGGGACCTTCCTGGTGATATCACAACATAGGAAGCCATGAGCCTCTGGGACAGGATCATTCTAATTTCTGCCTTTGCCCTGAGATGACCTGCTCCCACAGATTTCTGTACCAGGATCCCTTGGGAAGAGAGAAGGACTCTCAGAAGTGTGTTCATTCCTGAGAGCACAGAATAGACCTCCACTTCTGCACACATTCCTGGCCCAAGAGGACCCTCCCTCTAGCCATCAAAATACAGGATCCTAGGAGCAACCAAGGATGGAATCCTTCTGTCTTTGCTCTTGCATGGGGCTGAAAGCCAGTGTCCAGGACACTGACACACTTGAGAGCAGTGGTAAGAACAACACTTCTGCTCTGACAAATGCTCATGGAGCCCTCAGAACTGAGGAAACCAGGAGTCGGCTGGGACAGGATAACTCTGGTCTGTGAATGAGCCCAGAACTGATTTGGTCCCATAATTTTCTATACACAGATCACCTGTGGAAATGGTACACTCTCAGAAGTGCAGAAAATCCTGAAAGAAGAGGGGAGGCCTCCTCTTGTCTCTCATTCCTGGCCCAAGGTGAACCCATCTGGATCCTTCTGGACACAGGAACTTAGGAGCAGACTGGTATAGGTCCCTTGCAGGTTCTGTCTGCACCCTGAGGTGGCCCAGTCCTACAGCTTTCTGTATCCAGACCCTATGAAATATAGAGGTGGACTGTAAGAAGTACGGACAATCCTGAGATCTCTGGGGAGATGACCACTACTGCACATTCCTGGCCCAAGTGGAACCTGCCTGAGCCCTCTGGACACAGGGAACCTTAGAGCAGTCTTGGACAGGATACTTCTGGTTTCCAACTGTGGCCAGGGGTGACACAGGCCCAAAGCTCAGCACCAAGATTCCCATGGGAAGAGAGGTGGACAGTCAGAAATGCTTTTAGTCCTGAGAGCACTGTGGAGACAAACACTTCTGCTCACATCCATGCCCCAAGAGGTGCCTGTCTGGAGCCTTCTGGACACGTGTTCCTAGGAGCAGTCAGGACAGGGTCTTTCTGGTCTTTACCTGTGCATGGAGCAGAAAGCCACTATCCAGGAGCTCTGACTCACCAGAGAACAGAGGTAAGACCACAATTTCTGATCAGAAGGACCCTCCTGGAGCCCTCAAGTCACAGGAAACCAGGAGCGGTCTTGGTCAGGATACTTCTGGTTTCTGCCTGTGTTTGGAGCTCACACGGTCCAACAGTTCTCTATTGACTCGTGGGTCAAAAGATCACCAGGGGAGAGAACATGACTCTTAGAAGAGCAAACAATCCTGAGACAACAAGGTAGGCTTCCTCTTGACTCACCTTTCTGGTCCAAGTTGAAGCTGCCTGGAGGGCTCTGAACACACGAACCTAGGAACAGACTTGGATAGGATCCTTGCAGTTTGACCCTGCTACCTCAGCTGACCTGGTTCAACAGCTTTATTTACTCAGATACTGTGAGGTATAGAGCTGGACTCTCAGAAGTGTAGACAATCCTGAGAGAACAGGGGAGGACCCCACTTCTGCTCACATCTCTGCCCTAAGAGATACCAGTCTGGAGACTTCTTAACACAGGAACCAAGGACCTGTCGGGGACATGATACTTCCGGTCTCCACCTGAGCTCAAAGCTAAAGCCAGACTCCAGTGTCCCTGACACTCCTGAGAGCAGAGGTAAGAGCACCACTTCTCCTCCAAGGGACCCGACTGGAGCCCTCAGGACAAAGGAAACCATGAGCCATGTGGAAAAGGATACGTCTGGTTTCTGCCTGTGCCTGAAACTGATTTGGTCTCACCAGTCTCTATATGCACATCTCCTGAGGGGGGAGCGTGACTCTCAGAAGTGTGAACAATCCTGAGAGACAGGGAAGACCACTTCTGTTCACTCTCCTGGCCCAAAACGAACCTGCCTGGATTCCTCTGGACACAGGAATTTAGAAGCAGTCAGGGACAGGATCCTTCTGGTCTTTGCTCATGCACAAAGCCTAAAGCCAACGTCCAGGAATGGTGTGAAATCTGGGCGCAGAGGAAAGACGGCCATCTCTGTCAGAGGGATTCTCCTGGACATTTCAGAATATAGGAAACCTAGGGCCGTCTGGCACAGGATACTTCTGGTTTCTACCTGTGCCTGGAGCTCACCTAGTCCCACAGTTCTCTGTACAATAAATCCCCTGGAAAGAGAGCTGGACTGTCAGAAGTGCGTTCAATCCTAAGTGCACATGGGAGACCATCATTTCTGCTAACATCCCTGATATAAAAGATAACCAGTCTGGAGCTTTCTGCACACAGGAAGTTAGGAGCTGTCAGGACATGATCTTTCTGGTCTCAGCCAGTGATCATAACTAAAAACCTGTCTTCTATATACCTGACACACCTGAAAGCAGACATAAGACCCCAATTTCAGCTCCAATTTACTCTCCTGGATTCCTCAGGACACAGCAAAGCAGGAGACATCTGAGATAGGATCATTCGAGTTTCTGCCTGTGCCTGGAACTGACCTGGTCCCACAGCTCTCTGTACCCACGTCGCCTGGGGAGAGAGCGTGACACTCAGAAGACTGGAATATTTTGAGTGTACAGGGGAGGCCACCTCTTCTGTTCACCTTCCTGGCACAAGTGGAACCCTCCTAGAGCCCTCTGGACACAGAATACCAGGAGCAGTCAGGGACAGATCCTTCTGGTGTTTGTCCATGCATGGAACTGAAATCCAGTATCCAGTAGCGCTGACACAAATGAGAGCAGAAGTTAGACCACAATTTATGACCCGAGAGATCCTCCTGGAGCCTGCAGGACATAGGAAGCCTGGAGGTGTCTGGGACAGGATACTTGTGGTTTCTGCCTCTGGCCGAATTTGACCTGATCCCACAGTTCTATGTACACATATCCTCTGAGGAGATAGTGTGACTCTCAGTAGTGCACAAATCCTGAGAAGACAGGGGAGACCTCCTCTTGGCTCAGCTTTCTGAACCAAGTTGAATCCACCTGCAGCCGACTACGCACAGGAACCAAGGAGCAGACTGGGAAAGGTGCCTTGCAGTTGCTGCTTGCTCCCTGAGCTGACCCTGTCCTACAGTTTTCTCTATCCAGATCCCCTGTGGTATAGAGCTGGACGCTCACAAGTGCAGATAATCCAGACAGCTGATGGGAGACCAACACTACTGCTCACATACATGGACCAAGAGGAACCTGCGTAGAGCCCTGTGGACAGAGGAAACTGAGAACAGACTTGGACAGGAATCTTCTGGTTTCCAGGTGTTCACAGTGCTGACACAGGACCAAAGCACACTGTACCCAGATCCCTTGGACAGAGTGAGACTCTTAAAAGTGCAAAACGGAATGAGAGCTTAGTGGAGACCACCCTACTACTGTTCACATAGCTGGCACAAGAGGAATCCGGTGGGAGCTCTCTAGACACAGGAACCTAAGAGCAGACTTGGACAGGATCCTTCAGGTTTCTGGCTGTGGCCAGTGTTGACACAGGCCCAAAGTTCTCCATACTCAGATCCCCTTGGGGGAGAGAGGGACTGTCAGAAGAGTGTTCTATCCTGAGAGCATAGAGGAGACCAGCACTTCTGCTCACATCCCTGACCCAGTAGGTGCGAGTCTGGAGCCTTGTACACATAGGAAACTAGGAGCTCTCAGGACATGATCCTTCTGTTCTCGGCTTATGATCATAGCCGAAAGCCAGTATCCATTATACCTCACACACTTTAATGTAGAGGTAAGACCACAATTTCTGCCCCAATGCATCCTCCTGGTGCTCTCAGTATATAGGAAAGCAGAAGTCACCTGGGACAGCATATCTCTGGTTTCTGCCTGTGCCCAGAACTGAACTGGTCCCACAGATCTCTGTACCCAGATCTCCTGGGGAGAGAACATGAGTCTCATAAGTGCAGACAATCCTCACAGAATAGGGGAGACCACCTATTCTGCTCACTTTTCTTGCCCGAGAGGAACCCATCTGGAGCCCTCTTGCCACAGGAACCTAAGAGCAGACTCGCCCATAGTGCTTTTGGTTTCTGGCTGTGTCCAAGGCTGATTCTAGACCAAAGCTCTGTTTACCCAGCTCCCCTGGGGAGAAAGCATGACTCTCAGATATGCAGACAATCCTAATCTCTCAGGGGAGAACACAAGTACTATTCACATACCTGGCCCAAGAGAAACCTGCCTGGAGCCCTCTGGACACAACAACCTAAGAGCAGACTTGGACAGGATGCTTCTGGTTTCTGGCTGTGGCCATTGCTGTCTCAGGACCAAAGCTCTCTATGCACAGATCCCCTGGGGAGGGAGCATGACTCTCAGAAGTGTGGACAATCCTGAGACCTCAAGGGAGACCACCACTACTGCTCACATCCCTGCCCCTAGAAGTACCAGTCTGGGGGCATCTGGACACAGGAACCTAGGTGCTGTCAGGGACATTATCCCTCAGGTCTCCTCATGTGAAAGGAGCGGAAGGCAGTCTCCAGTATGCCTGACACAACTGAAAGCAGAGGTAAGACCACCGCTTCTCCTCCAAGGGACACATGTGAGATCTCACAACAGAGGAAACAATGAGCCATCTCGGACAGGGTCCTTCTGGTTTCTAACTATGATCAGAATTAACCTGTTTCCACAGCTCTCAGTACCCAGAGCCCCTGGGGAGAGAGTGTGACTGGGAGAAGACTAGACAATCCTGAGAGGACAGGGGACACCACCTCTCCTGCTCACCTTCCTGGCACACGTGGAACCTGTCTGGGGCCCTCTGGACACAGCAACCTAGGTGGAGTCATGGACAGGATCCTTCTGGTCTTAGACAGTTCATGAAGCTGGAACCAAGTATCCAAGAGCCCTGACACACCTGAGAGCAGAGGTGAGAACACAATTTCTGTTCTGAAATATCCTCCTGGAGCACTCGGGTCATAGGAAAGGAGGAGCCGTCTGGGACAGTATACTTCTCATTACCGCCTGTACCTGGATCTGATCCAGTCCAACAGTTCTCCATACCCAGATCCCCTCAGGAGAGAGTGAGACTCTCAGTAGTGCAGAAAATCCTGAAAGAACAGGGGAGTCCTCCTCTTGGCTCACATTTTCGGGGCCATGTTCAATAAATCTAGAACCCTCTGGACACAGGAACCTGGGAACAGAATGGGAAAAGATCCTTACAATTTCTGCCTGCTTTCTGAGCTGACCCAGTCCTACACATTTCTGTATGCATTTCCAGTCAAGTAGAGATTTGGACTCACAGAAGTATGGACAACCCTTAGAGCTCAAGGGAGACCACCCCTTCTGCACACATCCCTACCCCCAAGAGGAATCAGTCTGGAGCCTTCTGGACACAGCAACCTAAGAGCTGTCAGATACACGATCCATCAGCTCTCAGACTGCACTCAGAGCTGAAAGCCCTTCTCCAGTATACCTGACAGACCTGAAAGAAGAGGTAAGACCACCATTTCTACACCGAGGGACCAGCCTGGATATCTCACAGCATGGGAAACTAGGAGCCATCTGGAGGCAGGACCATTCTAATTTCTGCCTGTTCCCAGAGCTGACCATGTCCCACAGATTTCTGTACCTAGATCCCTTGAGGAGAAAGCATATGTCTCAGAAGTATGTTCAATCCTGAGAGCTCAGGCGAGTCCAACACCTCTGCTCACAATCCTTGCCCAAGAGGTACCAATCTAGAGCCTTCTGGAAACAGGAACCCAGGATCCGACTGGAACAGGATCGTTTTGCTTTCCATTAGCTCTCAGAACTGGTGTGTCTTTACACCCTTCTATACCAAGATCTCATGAGGAATGGAGGTGGACTCACAGAAGTGAGAATTAATTTGGGAGTTCAGGAGAGAACACCACTTCTGCTCACATGACTAGCCCAAGAGGAACCCACCTGGAGACTTCAAACTACGGGATCCTACGAGCAATCAGGGACAGGATCCTTCTGGTCTTTGACTATGCAAGGGGCTGAAAGTCAGTCTCCAAATGTTCTGACACACCTGAGAGGAGAGGTAAGACCACCACTTCTACTCTGTGAGACCCTCCTGGAGCCCTCAGGACATAAGGAACCAGGAGCTGTCTGGGACAGGATCTATCTGGTTTCTACCTGTGCCCAGAAATGAACTGGTCCCACAGCTCTCTGTACAGAGATCCCCTAGGGAGAGACCATGACGCTCAGAAGTGTGGACAATCCTGAGAAGACAGGGGAGATCATCTCTTCTGCTCACATTCTTGGCTGAAGAAGTACCAGTCTGGAGCCTTCTGGACACAAGAACCTAGGAGCAAACTTAGACTGGATCATGCTGGTTTCCCTCTCTCTCAGAGCTGACCCGTCTTACAACAATCTTTATCCAGATCCCATGAGCTGTACTCCAAGAACTGGGGACAATTCTGCGAGCTCAGGGGGTACAATCACTTATGCTCACATCATTGACCCAAGGGGAACCCAACGGGAACACTCAGAACACAGGACCCTAGGAGACTTCAGGGACAAAATCCTTCCAGTCTTTGCCTGTGCACAGTGTTAAAGACCACTTTCCAAAAGCAGCAACAAAACAGAGCAAAGTTAGGTCAAAATGTCTCCTTGGACATGCGCTCCTTCAGCCCTCAGGAGATTGGAAACCAGGAGTTTTCTGGGACAGAATCCTTTGGGTTTTGCCTGTGAGTGTAACTGAACTAATCCCACAGTTCTCTGTACCCAGATCCCCTGGGGAGAGAACATAACTCTCAGAAGTGCAGACAATCCTGACAGAACAAGGGAGACTACATATTCTGCTCACCTTTCTGGCCCAAGAGGAACCCATCTGGAGCCCTTTTGACACAGGAACCTAAGAGCAGACTTGGACAGGATCCTCTGGTTTCCAGCTGTGCCCAGTGCTGACACAGGCACAAGGCTCTCCGTACCCAGATGCCATTTGGAGATGGCAGGACAGTCAGAAGTGCATTCATTCCTGAGAGCACAGGGGAGAACACCTCTTCTGCTCACATTCATGGCCCTAGAGGAACCCGCCTGGACCCTTCTTGACATAGGACCCTAGGAGCTGAAAGACAGACTCCAAAAGCGTTCACACCTGATAACAGACATAAGACCACAATTTCTTTATGAGGAACCCTCCTGGACCCCTCAGGAAATAGGTAACAAAACACAGTCTGGGACAGGATCCTTCTGGTTTCTGCATGTGCCCAGAAATGACCTGGACCTATGGTTCTTTATACCCAGGTCCCCTGAGGAGAGAGTGTGACTCTCGGAGTTGACCTGGTCTTACACCCTTCTGTACCGAGATCTCATGAGGAATAGAGAATAGAGCTGGATCACAGAAGTGCTCACTATCCCGGGATAGAGAGGAGAAAGGCACTTGTGTTCACATTAGGAGCCCAAAAGGAACCTGACTGGAGCCCTCTGGACTCAGAATGAAATGTGGAGTATCCTAGTAACACCCTCTTCTTTTCAACTTCTTAGCCAAAAATGAACCTGCCTGGTGCCCTCTTGACACAGGAAACTAGGAGCAGTCAGGGACAGGATCATTCTGGTCTTTACCCATGTAAGGAGCTGAAAGCCAGTATCCTGGAGCACTGACAAAACTGAGAGTAGAGGTAAGGCCACCATTTCTGCCTGATGGAGTTTCCTGGACCCCTCAGGACATAGGAAACTAGGAACTGACTGGGACAGTATCCTTTTGGATTCTGCCTGAGCATGGAGCTTACTGGTTCCACAGTTCACTCTACACAGATCCTCTGGGGAGAGAGCATGACTCTCAGAAGTGCAGACACTCCTGAGAGAAAAGGGATGCCACCATTTCTGGTTAGGGTCATGGCCCAAGAGGAACCCTCCTGCATCCTTCCGGACACAGGAATGTAGGAAAAGACTGTGATAGCATCATTGACATTTCCTTCTGCACATGGAGCCGATCGGATTGTACAGGTTTTTGTATCCACATACCAGGAGGTAAGTTGATGGACTCTCAGAAGAGCAGATATTCCTGAGAGCTCAGGGGAGAAGAACATGACTGATCACAAAGCTGGCCTATGAGGAACCTTCCGGGAGGCGTCTGGACACAGGAACCTAACAGCAGACTGGGACAGGATCCTTCTGGTTCCAGCTGAGCCCAGTGCTGACACAGACCCAAAGTTCTCTGTACCAGATCCCAAGGGGAGAGAGAGGGGCTCTCAGAAGTGCATTCAATCCTGAGAGGACAGGGGAGGCCACCACTTCTGCTCACATTCCTGGCCCTAGAGGAACCTGCCTAGACCCTTCCGGACATAGGAACCTAGGAGCTAAAAGACAACCTTCAAATGCGATCACACCTGATACCAGAGTTAAGACCATGATTTCTGCACCAAGAAACCCTCCTGGATCCCTCAGGACATAGGAATCAATGAACAGTCTGGCACAGGAAACTTCTTATTTCTAGATATGCTCAAAATGCCCTGGACTGACAGTTCTCAATACCCAGATCCCCAGAGGAGAGAATATGAGTTTCAAATGTGTGGAAAATCATGAGAACACTGGGGAGACCAGCTCTTCTGTTCAACTTCTTGGCCCATTGGAACCCACCTGGAGCCCTCTGGACACAGGAACCTAGGAGCAGTGAGGACAGGATCATGCTGGTGTTTCCCCATGCACAGAGCTTCAAACCAGTATCCTGGATCATTGAAAAACTGAGAGCAAATGTAAGGCCACCATTTCTGCCTGATGGACTCTCCTATACCACTAGGACATAGGAAACCAGGAACCACTTGGGACAGGATCCTTGTGGTTTCTGCCTGAACCTGGAGCTTACCCTGCTCCACAGTTCACTGTACACAGATTCCCAAGGGAGAGAGCATGACTCACCAAAGTGTGAATAATTCTAAGAGCACAGGAGAGACCACCTCTAGACTAAATTTTGTGGCCCAAGAGGAATCAACCTTGAGTACTCTGAACATTGGAACCCAGGAGGAGACTGGGATAGGAAGCTTTGGGTTTCTGGAGGAGCCAATATTCAGGCCAAAGCACTCTGTACCCGGATCCCTCTGCAGAAAGCAGGACTCTCAGAATGCAAACAGTCCTAATAGCACAGAGGGAGACCACTTCTCCTAGATTCCCGGCCCATGGGGACCCAGTCTGGGACCCGCTGGACAGGAACCTAGGAACAGAAAAGCCAAATGATACTGGAAGTTTCATTTATGCCTCACCAGGTCATAACAGCTTTCTTTTATGCAGATAACATGAGGCATAAATATGGACTCTCAGAAATCCAAAAAGTTCTCAGAGCTCAGGGGACAGCAATACTATTGCACACATACCTGGCCCAAGAGGAACCTGCATGGAACACTCTGGACACAGGAAACTTAGAGCAAGATCCTTCTGGTGTCCAGCTGTGCCCAGTGCTGACACAGGCCCATAGCTCTTTGTACCCAGATCCCCTTGGGAGACAGTGGGATTGTTAAAAGTGTGTTGGATCCGGAGAGCACAGAGACCAGTACTTCTGCTCAGAACCCTGACCTGAGAGGTACCAGTCTGGAGCCTTCTAGGCAGAGGAACCTAGGAGCTATCAAGACATGATCCTTCTGGGCTTGGACAATGCTCATACCTGAAAGCCAGTTTCCAGTATGTCTGACACACCTGAATGTAGAGGGAAGACCACAATTTCGACTCCAATGCCCCCCACTGGTGCCCTCAGACATGGGAAACCAGGAGCCATCTGGGACAGGATCATTCTAATTTTTGCCTGTGCCTGAAGCTGACTGTGTCCCACAGATTTCTCTGCCAAAATCCCTTGGGAAGAGAACAGGAATGTCAGAAGTGTGGAGAATCCTGAGAGAACACAGGGGAGACCACCACTTCTGCTCACATACCTGACCCAAGAGGAATCCACCTGGGACACTGAAAACACAGGATCCTAGGAACCGTCAAGGACAAAATCCTTCCGGTCTTTGCCTGTGCACAGAGTTGAAAGCCATTCTCCCAAAGCAGCAACAAAACTGAGAGCAGAGGTAGGACCAAACTGTCTCCTTGGACATACGCTCCTTTAGCCCTCAGAACATAGTAAACCAGGAGTTCTCTAGGACAGGAAGCTTTTGGTTTCTGCCTGAGACTGTAGCTGACCTGGTCCCACAGTTCTCTGTAACCAGATCCCCTGGGGAGAGAGCTTGAGTCTCAGAAGTGTGAACCATCCTGAGAGGACAGGGGAGACCACCTCTTCTGTTCACCTTCCTGGCTCAAGAGGAACCCTTGTGGAGCCCTCTGGAGCAGTCAGGGCCAGGATCTGTTTGCCCATGCATGGACCTGAAAGCCAATATTCTGGAAAACTATCACACATGAGAGCAGAGGCAAAGCACCAGTTCTGCAGGAGGAGACTTTCTTCCTGGAACCATCCCAGGATATACAAACCAGGAGCCCACTGGGACAGGATCCTTATGGTTTCTGCCTGTGCCTGGGCTTAGCCTACCCCATAGTTCTCGTATGCAGATCCCCTGGGGAGAACATGACTCTCAGAAGTGTGGACACTGCTGAGAGCACAGGAGAGACCTCCACTTGGCTCACCTTCCTGGCCTCAACGTAACCTGCCTGGAACCATCCGGACACAGGAACCTAGCAACAGACTCCAGGAACCTTTGGGTTTCTGACTGAGCCCAGTGCTGACACAGGCCCAAAGCTCTGTGTACACAGATCCCCTGGGGAAAGAGCGGGACTCTCAGAAGTGCGTTCAACCCTGACAGCCCAAGGGAGAACAACAATTCTGCTCATATTCCTAGCCCAAGAGGAACCAGTCCGGAGCCTTCTGAACACAGGAACCTAAGAGAAGCGTGAGACAGGATCCTTCTGGTTTCCATCTGCCCTCAGAGCTGACCAGATCTTACACCATGCTGTACCCAGATCCCAGGAGGAGTAGAGCTGGACTCACAGAAGTGCAGAAAATCCTGGTCCTCAGCAGAGACCACTACTCAGTGGAAACCAGGAACAGTCTGGGACAAGACCCTTCTGGTTTCTGTATGTGCCCGAAACTGACCTGGTGCAACTGCTCTCTATATCCAGAGTAAATGAAGAGACAGCATGACTCTCAGAAGTGTTGACAGTCCTGAGAGGACATGGGAGACCACTTCTCTGGTCACATTTCTGGCCCGAGAGGAACCCGTCTAGATCCCACTGGATACAGTAACCTTGGAGCAGTCAGGGACAGGATCCTTCTGGTCTTTTCCCATGCTCAGAGCTCAAAGCCAATATCCAGTAGCAATGACAAAACTAAGAGCAGAGGTAAGGCCACCATTTCCTCTAAAGTGACACTCCTGGACCCCTCAGGACATAGGAAAGCAGAAGCCATCTGGGACAGGATACTTCTGGTTTCTTCCTGTGCCTGAGGCTTACTCGGCCCAGCAGTTCTTTGTACCTAAAGCCCCAGGGGAGAGAGTGTGACTCTCAGAAGTGTGGACAATCCTGAGAGCACAGAAGAGACCTCCCCGTGGCTGAATGTTCTGGCCCAAGAGGAACCTGCCTGGAGCCCTCTAGACACAGGAAGCTAGTAAGAGATTGTGATACGATCCTTCTAGTTTCTGCCTGAACACAGTGCTGACGCAGACCCAAAGCTCTCTGTTCCCAGATCCCCGGGGGACAGAACTGGACTCGACTCTCAGAAGTGCGTTCAATCCTGAGAACACCGGGGATGCCACCACTTCTGCTCATATTCCTAGCCAGAGAGGTACCAGTCTGGAGCCCTGTGAACACAGGAACCAAGGAAGAAACTGAGATAGGATCCTTCCGTTTTCTTTTTTTTTTTTTTTTGACTTTTTTTTTTTTGTTTTTATTAACTTGAGTATTTCTTATGTACATTTCGAGTGTTATTCCCTTTCCCGGTTTCCAGGCAAACATCCCCTTCCTCCCCCCTTCGTTATGGGTGTTCCCCCCCCATTGCCCCCTGCCCCCCGACAGTCTAGTTCACTGGGGGTTCAGTCTTAGCAGGACCCAGGGCTTCCCCTTCCACTGGTGCTCTTACTAGGATATTCATTGCTACCTATGAGGTCAGAGTCCAGGGTCAGTCCATGTATAGTCTTTAGGTAGTGGCTTAGTCCCTGGAAGCTCTGGTTGCTTGGCATTGTTGTACATAGGGGGTCTCAAGCCCCTTCAAGCTCTTCCAGTTCATTCTCTGATTCCTTCAACGGGGGTCTCGTTCTCAATTCAGTGGTTTGCTGCTGGCATTCGCCTCTGTATTTGCTGTATTCTGGCTGTGTCTCTCAGGATCGATCTACATCCGCCCTGTCAGTCTGCACTTCTTTGCTTCATCCATCTTGTCTAATTGGGTGGCTCTATATGTATGGGCCACATGTGGGGCAGGCTCTGAATGGGTGTTCCTTCAGTCTCTGTTTTAATCTTTGCCCTCTCTTCCCTGCCAAGGGTATTCTTGTTCCCCTTTTAAAGAAGGAGTGAAGCCTTCACTTTTTGATCATCCGTCTTGAGTTTCATTTGTTCTAGGCAACTAGGGTAATTCAAGCATTTGGGCTAATAGCCACTTATCAGTGAGTGCATACCATGTATGTCTTTCTGTGATTGTGTTAGCTCACTCAGGATGATATTTTTTCAGTTCCAACCATTTGCCTCATTTAATTTCATAAACTTCGTTGTTTTTGATAGCTGAGTAATATTCCATTGTGTAGATGTACCACATTTTCTGTATCCATTCCTCTGTTGAAGGGCATCTGGGTTCTTTCCAGCTTCTGGCTATTATAAATAAGGCTACGATGAACATAGTGGAGCACGGTGTCTTTTTTATATGTTGGGGCATCTTTTGGGTATATGCCCAAGAGAGGTATAGCTGGATCCTCAGGCAGTTCAATGTCCAATTTTCTGAGAAACCTCCAGACTGATTTCCAGAATGGTTGTACCAGTCTGCAACCCCACCAACAATGGAGGAGTGTTCCTCTTTTTCCGCATCCTTGCCAGCATTTGCTGTCACCTGAGTTTTTGATCTTAGCCATTCTCACTGGTGTGAGGTGAAATCTCAGGGTTGTTTTGATTTGCATTTCCCTGATGACTAAAGATGTTGAACATTTCTTTAGGTGTTTCTCAGCCATTCGGCATTCCTCAGCTGTGAATTCTTTGTTTAGCTCTGAACCCCATTTTTTAATAGGGTTATTTGTCTCCCTGCGGTCTAACTTTTTGAGTTCTTTGTATATTTTGGATATAAGGCCTCTATCTGTTGTAGGATTGGTAAAGATCTTTTCCCAATCTGTTGGTTGCCGTTTTGTCCTAACCACAGTGTCCTTTGCCTTACAGAAGCTTTGCAGTTTTATGAGATCCCATTTGTCGATTCTTGATCTTAGAGCATAAGCCATTGGCGTTTTGTTCAGGAAATTTTTTCCAGTGCCCATGTGTTCCCGATGCTTCCCTAGTTTTTCTTCTATTAGTTTGAGTGTGTCTGGTTTGATGTGGAGGTCCTTGATCCACTTGGACTTAAGCTTTGTACAGGGTGATAAGCATGGATCGATCTGCATTCTTCTACATGTTGACCTCCAGTTGAACCAGCACCATTTGCTGAAAATGCTATCTTTTTTCCATTGGATGGTTTGGGCTCCTTTGTCAAAAATCAAGTGACCATAGGTGTGTGGGTTCATTTCTGGGTCTTCAATTCTATTCCATTGGTCTATCTGTCTGTGTCTGTACCAATACCATGCAGTTTTTATCACTATTGCTCTGTAATACTGCTTGAGTTCAGGGATAGCGATTCCCCCTGAAGTCTTTTATTGTTGAGGATAGTTTTAGCTATCCTGGGTTTTTTGTTATTCCAGATGAATTTGCAAATTGTTCTGTCTAACTCTTTGAAGAATTGGATTGGTATTTTGATGGGGATTGCATTGAATCTGTAGATTGCTTTTGGTAAAATGGCCATTTTTACTATATTAATCCTGCCAATCCATGAGCATGGGAGATCTTTCCATCTTCTGAGGTCTTCTTCAATTTCTTTCTTCAGAGTCTTGAAGTTCTTGTTGTACAAATCTTTTACTTGCTTGGTTAAAGTCACACCGAGGTACTTTATATTATTTGGGTCTATTATGAAGGGTGTCGTTTCCCTAATTTCTTTCTCGGCTTGTTTCTCTTTGGTGTAGAGGAAGGCTACTGATTTATTTGAGTTAATTTTATACCCAGCCACTTTGCTGAAGTTGTTTATCAGCTTTAGTAGTTCTCTGGTGGAACTTTTGGGATCACTTAAATATACTATCATATCATCTGCAAATAGTGATATTTTGACTTCTTCTTTTTCCTTCTGTTTTCAATCTCTGCCTGCAACTAATCAGGTATTACTGCACATTCTCCACAGATCCCATGGCGGATAGCACTGGACTCACAGAAGTGAAGAAAATCCTGAGACCTCCGGGGAGACCACCACTTCTGCTGATATTCCTGGCCCAAGAGGAACCCACCTGAAGCTTTCAGAACATAGAATTCTAGGAACAGTAAGGTACAGGATCCTTCTGGTCTTTGCCTATGCACATAGCTGAAAGCCAGTCTCCAAAAACGCTGACAAACCAGAGAGCAAAGGTAATACCACAATTTCTGCTCCACAGTACCTTCCTGGAGCCCTTAGGACAGACAAAACCTGGAGCCATTTATGACAGGATACTTATGGTTTCCGCATGCACCTGGAGCTGACCAGGTCCACAGCTCTCCTGTACACAGATCCCCTGGGGGAGAGAGCAGGACTCTCAGAAGTGCATTCAATCCTGAGAACTCAAGGGAGGCCACCACTTCTGCTCACATCTCTGGCCCAGAGAAACCATCCTGAGTCTCTCTGGACACAGGAACGCAGGAGCAGTGTGGGACATGATTCTTCAGGATTCTGCCAGAGAACAGAGCTAACCCGGGCCCAAGCTCTCTTCACCCAGATTCCCCCAGGAGAGAGCAGAACTTTCAGAAATGCAGACAATCCTGAGAGAACAGGAGAAACCATCGCTTCTTCTCACATTTCTGGCCCAAGAGGAAACTGACTGGAACCTTCTGGACACAGGAACATATGAGCAGACTGGGGCAGGATCATTGAGCTTTCTGTCTGTGCAGAGAGCTGACCCGGGATATGCAGATCCCTTAGGGAGAGTGCAGGAGATTCAAAAGTGCAGACAATCCTGAGAGCCCAGGGTAGACCACCACTTTTGTTCACATTCCTGGCCTAAAAGTAACCCACCTGGAGACCTCTGGACACAGGAACGTAGGAGCAGTCAGGGACAGGATCTGGGAGCGCTAATCTAGCTGAGAGCTGAGGTAAGATCACCACTTCTGCTCCACCCTCCTGGAGCCCTCAGAATATAGGAAACCTGGAGCCATCTGGGAAAGGATCATTCTGGTTTCTGGCTGTGCCCAGTGCTGACCCAAGACCACTGATCTCTGTACCCAGATACACTGTGGAGATACTGGGACTCTCAGAAGTGCTTTCAATCTTGAGAGTCCATAGGAGACCAACACTCCTACTCCCATCCCTGTCCCAAGAGGAAACAGCTAGGAGACCTCTGGACAAAGGAATCTAAGAGGAGTGTGGGACAGGATTCTTCAGGTTTCTATCTATGCCCAGAACTGTCCCAGTCACACATTTCTTTGTACCCAGATACCCTGGGTAGGGAACAGGACTCTCAGAAATGCAGACAATCTTGAGAGCACAGGGGAGACCACCACTCTGCTCACATCTCTGGAAGAAGAGGAATGCACCTAGATCCCTCTGGGCACAGGAACCTAGGAGCATCAGAGACAGGAATATTGCACTCTCCAACTGTACTTGGATCGGAAAGTCAGTCTCCAGGAGCGCTGACACACCTGAGAGCAAAGGTAAGACCTTCAGTTCTGCTCTTCAGGACACTCCTGGATCCCCCAGGACATAGAAAACCAGGAGGTATCTGGGACAGTATCATTCTTGTTTCTACCTGTGCCTATATCTGACCCAGTCCCACAGCACTTTGTACCTGTATCCTGTGGGCGAGAGAGCAGGAATGTCAGAAGGGGAACATTCCTGAGAGCACAAGAGAGACCACCACTTCTGCTCATCTTCCTGGCCAAAGAGAAACCCGCCTGGAGTCCTCTGGGTGCAAGAATCTAGGAGAAGACTGGGACATAATCCTTGGGTTTCGCCTGCTCCCAGAGCTGACCGATTCCCTGGCATTCTGTATCCAGATCCTTTCTGGGAGAAAGCTGGACTTTCAGAAGTGCAGAAACTCCTGAGAGCTCAGGGGAGAAAACATCTTCTGCTTACATCTCTTCCCCAAGCGGAACCTGCCTGGAGCCCTCTGGACTAATGAGCCTAAGAGAATTCTGTGACAGGAGCCTTAAGGTTTCTGCCTGAATCAGAAGCTGACCCAAGCCCACAGATCTCCATACCCAGATCCCCTGCAGAGAGAGGGGGACTCACAAAATGTCAAAAGTCCTGAGAGCACAGGGGAGGGAACAGCTTCTGCTCACATCCCCGGCCCAAGAGGAACCTGCCTAGAGCACTCTGGACACAGGAACCTAGGAGCAGTCAGGGACAGAATTATTCTGGTCTTTGCCCATGCATAGAGCTGAAAGCCAGTGTCCAGGAGTGCTGACAATACTGAGAGCAAAGGTAAGGCCACCATTTCTGCCTGTTGGACCCTCCTGGACCCCTAGGACATAGGAAACCAGGCGCCATTTGGGACAGGATACTTCTGGTTTCTGCCTGCAGCTGGAGCTTACCTGGCTCCATAGCTCTCTGTACACAGATCCCCAGGGGAGAGAGCATGACTCTCAGAAGTGCATACAATCAAGATAGCACAGGAGAAATCTCTTCTGTGCTCAATTTCCTGGCCTGTGAGGAATCCACCTCGAGCACTCTGGACACTGGAACCTAGGAGCAGACTGGGATAGCAACATTTTAGTTTCCAAATGAGCCCAGTGCTGTTACAGGCCGAAAGTTCTCTGTATACAGGATCCAAAGACAGTTTGAAACACGATCCTCCAGTCTCTGACTGTCCACGGAGTTGAAGCCAGTCTCCAAGAGCGCTGATACACCTGAGAGTAGAGTTATGACCAACATTTCTGCTCAGAGATACACTCCTGTAGCCCTCAGGACATAGTAAACCAGGAGCCATCTGGGACAGCATCGTTCTGGTTTCTGCCTGTTCCTGGATCTGAACTGGTCTCCCAGCTCTCTGTATCCAGGAAAATGGTAAAGAGACTGTGACTCTTAGAAGTGTTGACAATCCTGATGTGACAGGGAGATCACCACTTTTGGTCACATACCTGGGCCAAGAGGAACCCAACTGGATCCCTCTAAAACACAGTCCTAAGAGCAGACCTGGACAGCATCCTTCTGGTTTCCAGCTCTGTGCAGTGCTGACACAGGCCCAAAAATCTCTGTACTAAGATCCCGTTTGGAAAGAGGCAGACTCTCAGAAGTGAAGACAATCCTGAGAAGACAGGAGAGATCACCGTCTGCTCACCATCCGGATACGAAAGGAACTTGCCTGGGGACTTCTGGGCACAGTATATTAGAAACAGTCAGAGACACAATCCTTCCAGTCTTTGCCTGTGCATGGAGCTGAAAGCCAGTCTCCAATAATGATGACACACCTAAGAGCAAACATAATAGCACAATTTCACCTTACAGATACATTCCTGGAGCCCTCAGGACATAGGTAACCAGGAGCCATGTGGGACAGAATCTTTCTGGTTTCTGTCTGTCCCTGGAACTGAACTGGTCCCACAGGTCTGTGGACCCACATCCCATAGGGAGAGAGCGGGACTCTCAGAAGGGTGGACAATCCTGAGAGCTCAGGAAAGACCAACGCTACTGCTCATGTACTTGGCCCAAGGGAAACACTCCTGGAACCCTCTGGACACAGGTAACTAAAAGCAGACTCTGACAAGATCCTTCTGGTTTATGTCTGTGCCCAGTACTGACAAAGGCCAAAAGACCTCTCTACCAAGATTCCCTGGGGAGTGATCATGACTCTCAGAAATGCAGTCATTCCTGAGACCTCAGGGGAGACCGCCAATACTGTTCACATTGCTGACCAAGGGGAACCCTCCTGGAGGACTCAGGACACAGGATCCTATGAGCAGTCAGGGATAAGATCCTTCCTGTCTTTGCCTTTGCATGGAGTTGAAAGCCTGTCTCCAAATGCACTGACAAATACGAGTGCAGAGGTAACACCCCAATTTCTGCTCAAAGAAACTCTCCTGAAGCCCTTAGGACGTAAGAAACCAGGAGCCGTCTGGGAAAGGATCCTTATGGTTTCTGCCTGTTCCCAGACTTAACTGGTCCCACAGTTTTCTCTATCCAGATACCCTGGGGAGAGAGAGCATGATTTTAAGAAGTACTGACAATCCTGAGGACAGGGGAGATTCTGCTCACATGCCTGGCCGAAGGAGAACCCACATGCATCCCTCTGAAACCGGGACCTAAGTGCCAAATTAGACAGCATCCTTCTGGCTGTGCCCAGTGCTGACACAGGAACAAGCTCTCTTAACCCAGATCCCCTGGACAGGGAGCACATCTGTCAGAAGTGCATTCAATCCTGAATGCACAGGGGATACCACCACTTCTCCTCACATCCCTGCCCTAAGAGTTCCCACTCTGGAGGCTTCTGGATCCATGAACCTAGGAGCTGTCAGGGACATGATCCTTCCAGTCTCTGCCTAACATCCTAGCTGAAAGCCAGTCTCTCCAGTGTACGAGATTCACCTGAAAGCAGAGGTAAGACCACCACTTCCACTCTGAGGTACCATCCTGGAGATCTCACAACACAGGAAACCAGGATCCTCTTGGGCAGGATCATTCTAATTTGTGCCTGTTCCCTGAGATGACCCAGTCCCACAGACTTCTGTACTGAGACACCATGGGAGGAGAGCAGGCCTCTCAGAAATGTGTTCAATCTTGAGAGAACAGAGAAGACCACCACTTGTGCTCCCATTCCTGGTCCAAGAAGAACCCACCCTGGAGTCCTCAAAATACAGGCTCCTAGGAGCAACCGGGCAAAGTATCCTTTTTGTCTTTGCTCTTGCATGGAGCCGAAAGTCAGTATCAAGGAGCACTGACACATTGAGAGCAGTGGTAAGAACAACACTTCGGCTCTGACAAACCCTACTGGAGCCCTCAGGACTTAGGAAACCAGGAGCCATCTGGGACAGAATACTTCTGTTGTCTGACTGTGCCCAGAACTGATCTGGTCCCATAATTCTCTATATTCAGATCCCTTGGGTAGATAGTATGACTCTCAGAAGTGTGGAAAATCCTGAGGGAAGAGGGCAGGCCTCCTCTTCTCTCACCTTTGTGGCCAAAGTTGAACCCTTGTGGATCCATCTGCACAAAGGAACTTAGGAGCAGACTGGGATGGGTCCCTTGCAGGTTCTGCCTGCACCCTGAGCTGACCCGGTGATATAGCTTTCTGTATCCAGATCCTGTGAGTTGCAGAGCTGGACTCTCAGAAGTGTGGACAATCCTCAGAGCTCTAGGGAGACGATCACTACTGCTCACATTCCTGGCCCAAGAGGAACCATCCGGGAGGCCTCTGGCCACAGGAACCTGAAAGCAGACTTGACAGGATCCTTCTGGTTTCTGACTATGACCAGTGGTAACACAGGCCCAAAGCTCTCAGCACCAAGATCCCCTGGGGAGAGGGCTGGACTGTCAGAAGTGCACTCAATCCTGAGAGCACAGTGGAGATCATCACTTCTGCTCACATCCTTGCTCCAAGAGGGACCTGTCTGGAGCCTTCTGGACACGTGATCCTAGGAGCAGTCAGGGACAAGACCCTTCTGGACTTTGCCTGTGCATGGAGCTGAAAGCCACTATCCAGGAGCACTAACTGTCCAGAGAGCAGAGATAAGACCACAATTTCTGCTCAGAAGGACCCTTCTGGAGCCCTCAAGACACAATAAATCAGGAGCTGTCGAGGTCAGTATACATCTGGTTACTGCCTGTTGCCTGGAGCTAGCCCAGTCCAACAGTTCTCTATTGACCCATGAGTCAAAAGATCACCATGGTAGAGAGTATGACATTTAGAAGAGCAAATAATCCTGAGAGAACAGGTGAGGCCTCTCTTGGCTCACTTTTCTGGCCCAAGTTGAGGCTGCTTGGAGGCCTCTGGACACTGGAACCTAGGAACAGACTTTGATCGGACCCTTGCAGTTTGAGTCTGCTACCTCAACTCACCTGCCTCAACAGCGTTCTTTACTCAGATACTGTGAGGTATAGAGCAGGATTCAGAGAAGTGTAGATAATCCTGAGAGCACAGGGGAGGCCTCTACTTCTGCTCACTACTCTTCCCCAAGCAGAACCTGCCTGGAGACCTCTGCCCTAATGAACCTAAGAGAATTCTGTGACTGGAGCTTAAGGTCTCTGCCTGCATCCAGAGCTGACCCAGGCCCGCAAATCTCTGTACCAGATTCCCTGAAGAGACAGTGGGACTCTCAAAGTGTGGGCATTCCTGAGAGGACAAGGGAGGGAACAGCTTCTGGTCACGTCCCTGGCCCAAGAGGAACCTGCCTGGAGCCCTCTGGACCCAGGAACCTAGGAGCAGTCAGACACAGGAACCTGATTGCCTGCACCTGCATTTAGACCTTAAAGCCAGTCTCCATGATTGCTGACACACATGTGAGCAGTTGTAAGACTACAACTTCTGCTCTGAGGTCCCAGCCTGGGTCCCGCAGGACTAAGGAAATCAGCAGCAGTCTGGGACAGCATCTATCTGGTTTCTCCCTGTACCCAGAACTGCCCTGATCCCACAGCTCTGTGCCCAGATTCCCCTGGGAAGTCATCATGACTCTCAGAAATGTGGACAATCCTGAGAGCTCAAGGGAGACCAACACTACTGCTCACATCCCTTCACCTAGAAGTACCAGTCTGGAGGCGGTGGGCACAGGAACCTAGGAGCTGCCAGGGACATGATCCTTCAGGTCTCTGCATGTGAAAGGAGCTGAAGGGCAGTCTCCAGTATTCCTGACACATCTGAAAGCGGTATCCTCCAGTGGACCTGTGTGGAGATCTCACAACAGCGGAAACAGTGAACCATCTGGGACAGGGTCCTTCTGCTTTCTGCCTATGCCCTGAATCAATCTGGTCTGAAAGCACTCTGCACCAGATACACTATGGAAAGTGTGTGACTCTCAGAAGACTGGACAGTCCTGAGAGGACAGGGGAGAAAACCTCCTCTGATCACCTTCCTGGCATAAGTGGAACCTGCATGGAGACCTCTGGACACTGGAACCTAGGAACAGCCAGGGACAGGACCATTTGTGTCTTTCCCCGTGCATGGAGCTGAAAGCCAATATCAAGTAGTGCTGACACAACTGAGAGCAGAGGTTAGACCACTGCATCTGCTCCAAGGGACTCTCCTGGAGCCCACAGGACATGGGAAACGTGGAGCTGTCTTGGACAGAATACTTGTGGTTTCTGCCTCTGCCTGGATCTGTCCCAGTCCCACAGTTTTCTGTACCCAGATCCCCTGGGAAGAGAGAGTGGGACACTGAAACATGCAGAAAATCCAGAGAGAATGGCAGAGGCCTTCTCTTGGCTCAACTTTCTGAACCAAGTTGAATCCACCTACAGCCCTCTGGACACAGGCACCTAGGAGCAGACTGGGATGGGTTCTTGCAGTTTATGTCTGCAACCTGAGCTGGCCCTGTCCTACCGCATTTGTTCCCAGATCCGTGAAGTATAGTGCAGGATTCTGAGAAGTGCAGACCATCCTGAGAGCTCAGGGGAGACCACCACTCCTGCTCACATACCTGGCCCAAGAGGAACCCCAATGGAGAGCTCTGGACACATGAAACCTAGAGGAGACTTGGACAGAATTCTTCTGGTTTCCAAATGGGGCCAGTGCTGACCCTGTTTCACAGATTTCTATACTGAGATTCCGTGGGGAGAGAGGGGGACTCTCAGAAATGCATTCAATCCTGAGAGCACAGGGGAAGCCACCACTTCTATTCACATTCCTGGCCCACGAGGAACCACACTGGAGCCTATGGCCACAGGAACCTAGGAGCAGACTGGGACAGGTTCCTTCTCCTTTTCATCTTCGCACAGAGCCGATGAGGTCTTACACCATACTGTACCCAGATCCCATGAGGAGTAGGGCTGGACACACAGAAGTGCAGACAATCCTGAATCCTCAGTGGAGACCATTACTTCTGCTCACACTCCTGGCCCAAGGGGAAACCAGCTGGAACCCTCAGGACACATAATTCTAGGAGCAGTAAGGGACAGGATCCTCCTGGTCTTTGCCTTTGCAGGGAGCTGAAAGCCGGGTGCCAAAGCGCCTCCACACCTCATAGCAGAGTTACAAAGAAAATTTCTTTACTGAGGTACCCTCCTGGGACCATCAGGACATAGGAAACCAGGAAAACACTGACACAATATCATCCTTCTTGTTTCTGCATATGCCTGAAACTGACCTGGTCACACTGTTCTGTACATCCAAATCCAATAAGGAGAGACCATGTCTCTAAGAAGTGTGGACAGTCCTGAGAGGACAGGGGAGACCACCTCTTCTGTTCACCTTCCTGGTCAAGAGGAACCCGTCTGGAGCCCTCTGGAGCAGTCAGGGACAGGACCTGTTTGCCCATGCATGGACCTGAAAGCCAATATTCAGGAAAACTATCACACGTGAGAGCAGAGGTAAGACCACCATTTCTGCAGGAGAGACTTTCCTGAACCCATCAGGATATAGGAAAGCAGGAGTCCACTGGGACGGGATATTTCTGGTTTCGGCCTGTGCCTGGAGCTTACGGTGCCACACACTTCTCGGCACACAGATCCCCTGTGGGGAGAGCATGACTCTCAGAAGTGCAGACAATCAGGAGAGCACAGGAGATACCTACTCTTGGCTCACCTTCCTGGCCCAAGAGGAACCTGCCTGGAGCCCTCTGGACCCAGGAACCTAGGAGCAGTGTGGGACAGGATCCATCTGGTCTCTGGCTGAGCCTAGAGCTGACCTAGGCACAAGCAATCTGTTCCTAGATCCCAAGAGGGATAGAGCTGTCCTCAGAGAAATACAGACAAGCATGAGAGAACAGGGGAAACCACCACTTCTGCTCACAATCTGGGTCCAAGAGGAACCTGTTTGGAACATTCTCGAAACATGAACCTGGGAGAAGATTAGAACAGGAATTTTCTGGTTTGTATCTGGTCCAGGAGCTATCCTGGTCCCACAAGCTCTCTGTACCCTGGTCCTGTGAGGAATAGAACTGGACTCTCAGAAATATGTTCAAGCCCGAGGGCACATGGGAGACCACCACTTCTGCTCACATTCCTCACCCAAGAGGTACAAGCCTGGAGTCTTCTGGTCACAGGAACCTAGGAGCAGTCAGGGACAGGATCCTTCTGTTTTTTCCCAAAGGTCAGAGCTGAAAGTCAGGCTCCAGGGACACTGACACATTTGAAAGCAGAGGTAAGACAATGACTTCTCCTCTGAGGGATACTCCTGGAGACCTCAGGACATAGGAGACCAGGAGCCATCTGTAACAGGATAATTCTGGTTTTCATCTGTGTCCAGAGCTGCCCGGTACCAAAGCTCTCACTACCCAGATGCCATGAGAGACAATGTGACTCTCAGAAGTGCGGACAATCGTGAGAGCACAGGAGAGACCCCAACTTCTCCTTGCCTTTCTGGCACAAGAAGACCCTGCCTGGACCCCTCTGGACACAGGAATATCGGAGCCTCTGGGACCGGATCGTTCTAATTTCTGCCTTTGCCCTGAGATGACCTGCTCCCACAGATTTCTGTACCAGGACCCCTTGGGAAGAGAGAAGGACTCTCAGAAGTGTGTTCATTCCTGAGAGCACAGAATAGACCTCCACTTCTGCACACATTCCTGGCCCAAGAGAACCCTCCCTTCAGTCCTCAAAATACAGGATCCTAGGAGCAACCAAGGATGGAATCCTTCTGTCTTTGCTCTTGCATGGGGCTGAAAGCCAGTATCCAGGAGCACTGACACACTTGAGAGCAGTGGTAAGAACAACACTTCTGCTCTGACAAATGCTCATGGAGCCCTCAGAACTGAGGAAACCAGGAGTCGGCTGGGACAGGATAACTCTGGTTTGTGACTGAGCCCAGAACTGATTTAGTCCCATAATTTTCTATACACAGATCACTTGTGGAAATGGTGCACTCTAACAAGTGCAGAAAATCCTGAAAGAAGAGGAGAGGCCTCCTCTTATCTCTCATTCCTGGCCCAAGGTGAACCCATCTGGATCCTTCTGGACACAGGAACTTAGGAGCAGACTGGGATAGGTACCTTGCAAGTTCTGTCTGCACCCTGAGGTGGCCCAGTCCTACAGCTTTCTGTATCCAGACCCTATGAAATATAGAGGTGGACGCTAAGAAGTACGGACAATCCTGAGATCTCTGGGGAGATGACCACTACTGCACATTCCTGGCCCAAGTGGAACCTGCCTGGAGCCCTCTGGACACAGGAACCTTAGAGCAGTCTTGGACAGGATACTTCTGGTTTCCAACTGTGGCCAGGGTGACACAGGCCCAAAGCTCTCAGCACCAAGATTCCCATGGGAAGAGAGCTGGACAGTCAGAAATGCTTTTAGTCCTGAGAGCACTGTGGAGACAAACACTTCTGCTCACATCCTTGCCCCAAGAGGTGCCTGTCTGGAGCCTTCTGGACACGTGATCCTAGGAGCAGTCTGGTCTTTACCTGTGCACGGAGCAGAAAGCCACTATCCAGGAGCTCTGACTCACCAGAGAACATAGGTAAGACCACAATTTCGGATAGGAAGGACCCACCTGGAGCCCTCAAGTCACAGGAAACCAGGAGCGGTCTTGGTCAGGATACTTCTGGTTTCTGCCTGTGTTTGGAGCTCACACGGTCCAACAGTTCTCTATTGACTCCTGGGTCAAAAGATCACCAGGGGAGAGAGCGTGACTCTTAGAAGAGCAAACAATCCTGAGACAACCAGGTAGGCTTCCTCTTGACTCACCTTTCTGGTCCAAGTTGAAGCTGCCTGGAGGGCTCTAAACACAGGAAGCTAGGAACAGACTTGGATAGGATCCTTGCAGTTTGACCCTGCTACCTCAGCTGACCTGGTCCAACAGCTTTCTTTACTCAGATACTGTGAGGTATAGAGCTGGACTCTCAGAAGTGTACACAATCCTGAGAGCACAGGGGAGGACCCCACTTCTGCTCACATCCCTGCCCTAAGAGATACCAGTCTGGAGACTTCTTAACACAGGAACCAAGGACCTGTCGGGGACATGATACTTCCGGTCTCCACCTGAGCTCAAAGCTAAAGCCAGACTCCAGTGTCCCTGACACACCTGAGAGCAGAGGTAAGAGCACCACTTCTCCTCCAAGGGACCCTACTGGAGCCCTCAGGACAAAGGAAACCATGAGCCATCTGGAAAAGGATACGTCTGGTTTCTGCTTGTGCCTGAAACTGATTTGGTCTCACCAGTCTCTGTATGCACATCTCCTGAGGGGGGAGCGTGACTCACAGAAGTGTGAACAATCCTGAGAGACAGGGAAGACTCCCTGTTCTCTTCACTTTCCTGGCCCAAGAGGAACCTGCCTGGATTCCTCTGGACACAGGAATTTAGAAGCAGTCAGGGACAGGCTCCTTCTGGTCTTTGCTCATGCATAGAGCCTAAAGCCAACCTCCCGGAATGGTGTGAAATCTGGGAGCAGAGGTAAGACGGCCATCTCTGTCAGAGGGATTCTCCTGGACATTTCAGAATATAGGAAACCTAGGGCCGTCTGGCACAGGACACTTCTGGTTTCTACCTGTGCCTGGAGCTCACCTAGTCCCACAGTTCTCTGTACAAAAATCCCCTGGAAAGAGAGCTGGACTGTCAGAAGTGCGTTCAATCCAAGTGCACATGGGAGACCATCATTTCTGCTACCATCCCTGATATTAAAAATACCAGTCTGGAGCCTGCTACACACTGGAAGCTAGGAGCAGTCAGGGCCAGATCCTTCTGGTGTTTGTCCATGCATGGAACTGAAAGCCAGTATCCAGTAGCGCTGACACAAATGACAGCAGAGGTTAGACCACAATTCATGGCCCGAGAGATCCTCCTGGAGCCCGCAGGACATAGGAAGCCTGGAGCTGTCTGGGACAGGATACTTGTGGTTTCTGCCTCTGGCCGAATTTGACCTGATCCCACAGTTCTATGTACACATATCCTCTGAGGAGAAAGAGTGACTCTCAGTAGTGCACAAACTCCGGAGAAGACAGGGGAGAACTCCTCTTGCCTCAGCTTTCTGAACCAAGTTGAATCCCCCTGCAGCCGACTGGACACAGGAACCAAGGAGCAGACTGGGAAAGGTTCCTTGCAGTTGCTGCTTGCTCCCTGAGCTGACCCTGTCCTACAGTTTTCTCTATCCAGATGCCCTGTGGTATAGAGCTGGACGCTTAGAAGTGCAGATAATCCAGACAGCTCATGGGAAACCACCACTACTGCTCACATACCTGGCCCAAGAGGAACCTGCCTAGAGCCCTGTGGACAAAGGAAACTGAGAACAGACTTGGACAGGAATCTTCTGGTTTCCAGGTGTTCACAGTGCTGACACAGGACCAAAGCACACTGTACCCAGAACCTCTGGACAGAGAGTGAGACTCTCAAAGGCGGGAACTGGCCTGGGAGCTCAGGGGAGACCACCCTACTACTGTTCACATAGCTGGCACAAGAGGAACCTGGCTGGAGCTCTCAAGACCCAGGAACCTAAGAAAAGACTTGGACAGGATGCTTCTGGTTTCTGGCTGTGGCCATTGCTGTCTCAGGACCAAAACTCTCTGTGCACAGATCCCCTGGGAGAGAGCATGACTCTCAGAAGTGTGGACAATCCTGAGACCTCAAGGGAGATCAACACTACTGCTCACATCCCTGCCCCTAGAAGTACCAGTCTGGGGGCATCTGGACACAGGAACCTAGGTGCTGTCAGGGACATTATCCCTCAGGTCTCCTCATGTGAAAGGAGTGGAAAGGCTGTCTCCAGTATGCCTGACACAACTGAAAGCAGAGGTAAGACCACCACTTCTCCTCCAAGGGACCCATGTGAGATCTCACAACAGAAGAAACAATGAGCCATCTCGGACAGGGTCCTTCTGGTTTCTAACTATGATCACAATTAACCTGTTCCACAGCTCTCAGTACCCAGATCCCCTGGGGGGAGAGTGTGACTGGGAGAAGACTAGACAATCCTGAGAGGACAGGGGACACCACCTCTCCTGCTCACCTTCCTGGCACACGTGGAACCTGCCTGGGGCCCTCTGGACACAGCAACCTAGGTGGAGTCATGGACAGGATCCTTCTGGTCTTAGACAGTTCATGAAGCTGGAACCAAGTATCCAAGAGCCCTGACACACCTGAGAGCAGAGGTGAGAACACAATTTCTGTTAGGAAGTGTCCTTCTTGAGCACTTGGGTCATAGGAAAGGAGGAGCACGTCTGGGACAGTATACTTCTCATTACCGCCTGTACCTGGATCTGATCCAGTCCAACAGTTCTCCATACCCAGATCCCCTCAAGAGAGAGTGAGACTCTCAGTAGTGCAGAAAATCCTGAGAGAACAGGATTCGCTCACATTTACGGGGCCATGTTCAATAAATCTGGAACCCTCTGGACACAGGAACCGGGGAACAGAATGGCATAAGATCCTTACAATTTCTGCCTGCTTTCTGAGCTGACCCAGTCCTACAAATTTCTGTATGCATTTCCAGCCAAGTAGAGATTTGGACTCACAGAAGTATGGACAATCCTTAGAGCTCAAAGTGAGACCACCCCTTCTGCACACATCCCTACCCCCAAGAGGCATCACTCTGGAGTCTTCTGGACACAGCAACCTAGGAGCTGTCAGATACAAGATCTATCAGCTCTCAGACTGCTCTCAGAGCTGAAAGCCCTTCTCCAGTATACCTGACAGACCTGAAAGAAGAGGTAAGACCCCAATTCTCCATGGAGGGACCCGCCTGGATGTCTCACAGCATGGGAACCTAGGAGCCATCTGGGACAGGACCATTCTCATTTCTGCCAGTTCCCGGAGCTGACCCTGTTCCACAGATTTCTGTACCTAGGTCCCTTGAGGAGAAAGCAGATGTCTCAGAAGCGTGTTCAATCCTGAGAGCTCAGGGGAGTCCAACACCTCTGCTCACATTCCTTGCCCAAGAGGTACCAATCTAGAGCCTTCTGGAAACAGGAACCCAGTGTCCTGACTGGAACAGGATCGTTTTGGTTTCCATTTGCTCTCAGAGCTGGTATGTCTTTACACCCTTCTATACCCAGATCTCATGAGGAATGGAGGTGGACTCACAGAAGTGAGACTTAATATGGAAGCTCAGGGGAGAACACCACTTCTGCTCCCATGACTAGCCCAAGAGGAACCCACCTGGAGACTTCAAACTACGGGATCCTACGAGCAATCAGGAACAGGATCCTTCTGGTCTTTGACTATGCAAGAGGCTGAAAGCCAGTGTCCAAATGCTCTGACACACCTGAGCGGAGAGGGAAGACCACCACTTCTGCTCTGGGAGACCCTCCTGGAGCCCTCAGGACATAAGGAACCAGGAGCTGTCTGGGACAGGATCTATCTGGTTTCTACCTGTGCCCAGAAATGAACCTGTCCCACAGCGCTCTGTACTGATGTCCCCTAGAGAGAGACCACAACTCTCAGGAAGTGTGGACAATCCTGAGAAGACAGGGGAGATGATCTCTTCTGCTCACATTCTTTCCGGGAGAAGTACCAGTCTGGAGCCTACTGGACACAACAACCTAGGAGTGAACTTAGACTGGATCATGCTGGCTTCCCTCTCTCTCAGAGCTGACCCAGCTTACAACAATCTTTACCCAGATTCCATGAGGAACTGAGCTGTACTCAAAGAAGTGAGGACAATCCTGAGAGCGCAGGGGGGACAATCACTTCTGTTCACATCACTGACCCAAGGGGAACCCAATGGGAACACTCAGAACACAGGATCCTAGGAGACGTCAGGGACAAAATCCTTCCAGTATTTGCCTGTGCACAGTGTTGAAGGCCACTCTCCAAAAGCAGCTACAAAACTGAGAGCAAAGTTAGCTCCAAAATGTCTCCATGGACGTGCACTCCTTCAGCCCTCAGGACATTGGAAACCAGTAGTTTTCTGGGACAGGATCCTTTCAGTTTTGCCTGTGACTGTAACTGAACAAATGCCACAGCTCTCTGTACCCAGATCCCCTGGGGAGAGAACATAACTCTCAGAAGTGCAGACAATCCTGACAGGAGAAGGTAGACTACATATTCTGCTCACATTTCTGGCCCAAGAGGAACCCATCTGGAGCCCTTTTGACACAGGAACCTAAGAGCAGACTTGGACAGGATCCTCTGGTTTCCAGCTGTGCCCAGTGCTGACACAGGCACAAAGCTCTCTGTACCTAGATCCCCTGGGGAGACGGCAGGACAGTCAGAAGTGCATTCATTCCTGAGAGCACAGGGGAGAACACCATTTCTGCTCACATTCCTGGCCCTAGAAGAACCGGCCTGGACCCTTTTGGACAAAGGAACCTAGGAGCTGAAAGCCAGTCTCCAAAAGCGTTCACACCTGATAACAGAGGTAAGTCCACAATTTCTTTACTGAGGAACCCTCTGAGACCCCTCAGGAAATAGGTAACAAAACACAGTCTGGGACAGGATCCTTCTGGTGTCTGCGGGTGCCTAGCAATGACCTGGACTGATGGATCTCTATACCCAGGTCCCCTGAAGAGAGAGTGTGACTCTCAGAAGTGTGGGCCATCGTGAGAAGGCAGAGGTGTCACCCTCTTCTGTTCAACATCCTGGTCCAAGAGGAACCTGTTGACAGACCTTCAGGAAACAGGAACCTAGGAGCAGTCAGGGACAGAATCATTGTGGTCTTTGCCCATGCATAGAGCTGAAAGCCAGTGTCCAGGAGTGCTGACAATACTGAGAGCAAAGGTAAGGCCACCATTTCTTCCTGATGGAAACTACAGGAGCCCTAGGACATAGGAAACCAGGCGCCGTTTGGGACAGGATATTTCTGGTTTCTGCCTGCAGCTGGAGCTTACCTGGCTCCATAGCTCTCTGTACACAGATCCCCAGGGTAGAGAGCTTGACTCTCAGAAGTGCACACAATCAGGATAGCGCAGGAGAAATCTCTTCTGTGCTCAATTTCCTGGCCCAAGAGGAATCCACCTCGAGCACTCTGGACACTGGAACCTAGGAGCAGACTAGGATATCAACATTTTAGTTTCCAAATGACCCCAGTGCTGTTACAGGCCCAAAGTTCTCTGTATACAGGATCCAAAGACAGACTGAAACACGATCCTCCAGTCTTTGACTGTACACAGAGTTGAAGCCAGTCTCCAAGAGGGCTGATACACCTGAGAGTAGAGTTATGACCAATATTTCTGCTCAGAGATACATTCCTGCAGCCCTCAGGACATAGTACACCAGGAGCCATCTGGGACAGCATCGTTCTTGTTTCTGCCTGTTCCTGGATCTGAACTGGTCTCCCAGCTCTCTGTATCCAGGAAAATGGTAAAGAGACTGTGACTCTTAGAAGTGTTGACAATCCTGATGTGACAGGGAGATCACCACTTTTGGTCACATACCTGGGCCAAGAGGAACCCACTGGATTCCTCTAAAACACGGTCCTAAGAGCAGACCTGGACAGCATCCTTCTGGTTTCCAGCTCTCTGCGCAGTGCTGACACAGGAAAAAGCTGTCTGTACTCAGATCCCGTTTGGAAAGAGTACATCTGTCAGAAGTGCATTCAATCCTGAGAAGACAGGAGAGATAACCGCTTCTGCTCACCATCCCTGATACAAAAAGGAATTTCCTGGGGACTTCTGGATCCATGAATTAGGAAAGAGTCAGAGACACAATCCTTCCAGTCTTTGCGGGTGCATGGAGCTGAAAGCCAGTCTCCTATAATGATGACAAACCTAAGAGGAAACACAACAGCACAATTTCACTTTGCAGATACATTCCTGGAGCCCTCAGGACATAGGTAACCAGGAGCCATGTGGGACAGGATCTTTCTGCTTTCTGTCTATCCCTGGAACTGAACTGGTCCCACAAGTCTGTGCACCCACATCCCATAGGGAGAGAGCAGGACTCTCAGAAGTGTGGACAATCCTGAGAGCTCAGGAAAGACCAACGCTACTGCTCATGTACTTGGCCCAAGGGAAACACTCCTGGAACCCTCTGGACACAGGTAACTAAAGCAGACTCTGACAAGATCCTTCTGTTTATGTCTGTGCCTAGTACTGACAAAGGCCAAAAGACCTCTCTACCAAGATTCCCTGGGGATCATGACTCTCAGAAATGCAGTCATTCCTAGGACCTCAGGGGAGACCGCCCAACCACTGTTACATTGCTTGACCAAGTGTAACCCTCCTGGAGGACTCAGACACAGGATCCTATAGAGCAGTCAGGGGATAAGATCCTTCCTGTCTTTTGAAGCCTTTGCATGAGTTGAAAGCCTGTCTCCAAATGTGCACTGACAAATACGAAAGTAAAGGTACACCACAATTTCTGCTCAAAGAAACTCTCCAGCCCTTTAGGGATAGCAAGAAACCAGGAGCCATCTGGGAAAGGATCCTTCTAGTTTCTGCCTGTTCCCAAACTTAACTGATCTCACAGTTTTCTCTATCCAGATACCCTGGGGAGAGAGAGCATGATTTTAAGAAGTACTGATAATCCTGAGGACAGGGGATTCTGCCCACATGCCTGGCCCAAGGGGGAACCCACTCATCCTGAAACCGGGACCTGTTTAATTGGTACAGGATCCTTCTGACTGTGCCCAGTGCTGACACAGGAACAAGCTCTCTTAACCCAGATCCCCTGGACAGGGAGCACATCTGTCAGAAGTGCATTCAATCCTGAATGCACAGGGGATACCACCACTTCTCCTCACATCCCTGCCCTAAGAGCTCCTCACCTGGAGGCTTCTGGATCCATGAACCTAGGAGCTGTCAGGGACATGATCCTTCCAGGTCCCATGGTCAAACATCCTGGCTGAAATGCCAGTTTCCAGTGTACGAAATAATCCTGAAAGCAGAGGTAAGACCACCACTCCTACCTCTGGAGGTACCTTTGGAGATCTCACAACAGGAAACCAGGATCCTCTTGGGTGGGATCATTCAATTTGTATCTGTTCCCTGGAGGAGGTTCCCTCAGACTTCTGTACTGAGACACCATGGGAGAGAGCAGGCCTCTCAGAAATGTGTTAATCTTGAGAGAACAGGGGGGAGAACTCTGCTTACTCCTCTCCCATTCTGGTCCAAGGAACCGACCTTTAGTGTCCTCAAAATAAGGAATTCTAGGAGCAACTGGAGCAAAGTATCCTTTGTTTGTTTCTTGTATGGAGCCGGAAAATCAATGTAGAGCAGTGGTACACACATAGGGCATTGGTAAGAACAACACTTCTGTCCCTGACAAACCCTACTGGAGCCCTCAGGACTTAGGAAACCAGGAGCCATCTGGGACAGAATACTTCTGTTTTCTGACTGTGCCCAGAACTGATCTGGTCCCATAATTCTCTATATTCAGATCTCCTGGGTAGATAGTGTATAACTCTCAGAAGTGTGGAAAATCCTGGGAGATGAGGGCAGGCCGCCACTTCTCTCCCCTTTGTTGCCAAAGTTGAACCCTTGTGGATCCTTCTGCACAAAGGAACTTAGGGGCAGACTGGGATGGGTCCCTTTTAGATTCTGCCTGCACCTGGAGCTGACCCGGTGATACAGCTTTCTGTATCCAGATCCCGTGAGTTGCAGAGCTGGACTCTCAGAAGTGTGGACAATCCTCAGAGCTCTGGGGAGACGATCACTACTGCTCACATTCCTGGCCCAAGAGGAACCGGCCTGGGCCCCTCTCCTGGACACAGGAAGTTAAAAAGCAGTCTTGGTGGGATGGCTTCTTGGTTTCCAATCAGGTTGTGGGGATACAGGGCCCAAAACTCTCAGCACCAAGATCCATGGGGAGAAAGCTGGACAGTCAGAAATGCGTTCAATCCTGAGAGCATGGTGGAGACCAACACTTCTGCTCACATCCTTGCCCCAAGAGGTGCCTGTCTGGAGCCTTCTGGACACGTGATCCTAGGAGCGGTCTGGACAAGATCCTTCTGCTCTTTACCTGTGCATGGAGCTGAAAGGCACTATCTAGGAGCACTGACACACCAGAGAACAGAGGTAAGACCACAATTTCTGCTCAGAGTGACCCTACTGGA
>NC_046172.1:11682271-11773505 GCF_011064425.1 Rattus rattus
CAGGATACTTCTGGTTTCGGCCTGTGCCTGGAGATAACACAGTCAAACAGTTCTCTATTTGACTCCTAGGTCAAAAGATCACAAGGGTAGAGAGCGTGACTCTTACAAGAGCAGAAAATCCTGAGAGAACAGGGGAGGCCTCCTCTTGGCTCACCTTTCTGGTCCAAGTTGAAGCTGCTTGGAGAGCTCTGGAAACAGGAACCTAGGAACAGACTTGGATAGGCTCCTTGCAGTTTGACCCTGCTACCTCAGCTGACCCCATCCAACAGCTTTCTTTACTCAGATACTGTGAGGTATAGAGCTGGACTCTCAGAAGTGTACACAATCCTGAGAGCACAGGGGAGGCCTTCACTTCTGCTCACATCCCTGCCCTTAGAGATACCAGTCTGGAGACTTCTTAACACAGGAACCAAGGACCTGTCGGGGACATGATCCTTCCGGTCTCCACCTGAGCTCAAAGCTAAAGCCAGTCTCCAGTGTCCCTGACACACCTGAGAGCAGAGGTAAGAGCACCACTTCTCCTCCAAGGAACCTGCCAGGACCTCATGAAAAAAGGAAACCAGGATCCTCTCTGAGAGAATCATTCGTTTCTGCCTGTGCCCGAGCTATCACATCCATAGATTTATGTGCCATGATCCCATTCGAGAGATCAGAACTCTCAGGAGTCAGTCAATCCTTGAGAGCACAGGGAGACCAACACTTCTGCTCACATTTTGTCCCAAGAAGTACCACTCTGGAACCTTCTGGACACAGAAACTCAGGAGCAGACCGGTTTCTCTGCTCTTGAATTGTTTCCTTCTGTTAAATACAACCCTGTACCAAGTTCTAATGAGAATAGAGTTAAAGTCACAGAAATGCTGACTATACTGAGAGCTTAGGGAGAACACCACTTCTACTCACATTCCTGTCCCAACGGGGATCCTCCTGAAGTCCTCAGACTACAGGATCCTAGAAGCAATCAGGGACAGGACACTTCCCTGTCATTGCCTGTACAGAGAAAGCCAGGTCCATAAAATTGGACACACTTGAGAGCAGACGGAAAGACCACACCTGCTTCAAGGACCATCCTGGCTTCTCTCAGGACAATGGAAACCATAAGCCAGCTGGAACAGATACTTCTGTTACTGCTGTGCCTGAAACTGACCTGGTCCCACAGCTCTCTGTATGCAGATCCCCTAGGGAGAGAGCTTGTCTTTTCAGAAGTGTGGACAATCCTGAGAGACAGGGAAGTCCACCACTTTGACTCATATTCCTGGCCCAAGAGGAACTGCCTGGGTCCCTGGACGCCAGATATTAAGGAAAGTCAGGGACAGGACCTCTGATCTTGCCCATGCATGGGTTGAAAATCAATGTCCAGGAATGGTGGAAATTTCAGGAGCAGAGGTAAGACCACCATTTCTACCATAGAGACCTCCTGGATGACTCCAGGATACAGGAAACCTTGAGCCAACTGGGAAAGGACACTTCTGGTTTCAGCCTGTGCCTGGTGCCTCACCTGTTCCCACAGTGCTCTGTACAAAATCCCCTGGAGCGGAGTGGACTGTCACAAGTGCATTCAGTCCTAGTGCACATGGGAGACCAGCACCCTGCTCACATCCCTGTCACAAAAGGTACCTGACTGGAGTCTTCTGCACACAGGAAGCAGGCTGTCAGGACATGATCTTCTGGTCTCAGCCTGTGCTGTAACTGAAAACCAGTCTGCAATATACCTGACACACCTCAAAGCAGAGGTAAGATCACAATTTCTGCTCCAATGGAGTTCTAAGGACATAGCAAAGCAGGAGCCATCTGGGACAGAATCCTTCTGCTTTCTTGCCCAGCCAGGAACTTGTCCCACAGCTCTCAGTACCCAGATCCTGGAGAGTGTGCCTCCAGAAGACTGGACAATCCTGAGAGGACAGGGAGAAAATCTCTTCTGGTCACATTCTGGTATTACAATGGAACCTGCATGGAAGCCCTTCCCAGACACAGGAACTTAGGGAGCCAGGGACAGGATCATGTTGGTCTTTTCCCAGTGCACAGAGCTTAAAGCCGGTATCCAGTAGCACTTACACAACTGAGAGCAGAGTTCAGACTACAGTAACTGCTCTAAGGGACCCTTCTGGAGCCCATAGGACATAGGAAACCAGGAGCTATTCTTGGACAGGATGCTTTTGGTTTCTGCTTCTGCTCAGATTTGACCCAGTCCCACAGTTTTCTGTACCCAATCCCCTGTGAAGAGAAGGAGACACTCAAATGTGGAGAAAATTCTGAGAGAACAGCAGAGGCCTTCTCTTGGCTCAACTTTCTGAACCAAGTTGAATCCACCTGCAGCCCTCTGGACACAGGATACTAGGAGCAGACTGGGATGGGTTCCTTGCAGTTTATGCCTGCACTCTGAGCTGGTCCTGTCCAAGGTAGAGTTTTGTATCCAGATCCATGAAGTATAGTTCTGACCTCAGAAGTGCAGACAATCCTGAGAGTTCAGGGGGGAGACCACCACTCCCTGCTCACACACCTGGTCCAAGAGAAACCCCATGGAGTGCTCTGGACACAGGAAACTTAAAGCAGACTTCCACAAGATACTTCTGGTTTCCAGATGCGGCCAGTGCTGTCTCAGGCCCAAAGCTTTCTGTACGCAGATCCCTGTGGAGAGAGCGGGACTGTTAGAAGTGTTCAGTCCTGAGAGCACAGTGAATACCACCACTTCTGCTCCCATCCCTGCCTCAAGAAGTACCAGTCTGGATCCTTGTGGACACAAGATTCTAGGAGCTGTCCGGGACATGATCCTTCAGGTCTCTGCTTGATATTGAGCTGAAAGCCAATCTCCAGTATACCTGGATACATCTGAAAGCAGGAATAAGACCATCACTTCTACTCTGAGTGACCCAAATGGAGATCTCACAACAGAGGAAACCAGGAACCACTGGGACGAGATCCTTCTGGTTCTGACTGTGCCTGAACTGACCTGGTCCCACAGATCTCTGTACTGAGATCCTGGGGGAAAGAACATGATGCTTGGAAGTGTGGACAATTCTGAAGGACAGGGAGACCATCCTTGTGCTCACATTCCTGGCCCAAGAAGTACCAGTCTGGAGCCTTCTGGACAAAGAACTTAGGAGCAGACTTAGAGTGGATCATGCTGGTTTCTGTCTCTCTCTCAGAGCTGACCTGGTCTTTATACCAATCCTTTCCTAGATCCCATGAACATTTGAGCTACACTCAAAGAAGTGAGGACAATCCTCAGAGCTCAGGGGGGACAACCACTTCTGCTCACATCCCTGGCCCAAGAGGAACCCACCTGAAACACTCAGAACAGAGGATCCTAGGAGCTGTCAGGGACAAAATCCTGCCAGTCTTTGCCTGTGCACAGAGTTGAAGGCCATCCTCCAAAAGCAGCAACAAACCTAAGAGCAGAGTTAGGACCAATATTTCTCCATGGAAGTATGGTCCTTTAGCCCGGAAGACATAGGCCATCAGGAACGGTCTGGGACAGGATTATTCTGGTTTCTGCCTGTGTCTGTAGCTGACCTGGTCCCACAGCTCTCTGTGACCAGATCGCCTACGGAGAGAGATTGACTCTCAGAAGTGTGGATAATCCTGACAGGACAGGAGAGAACACCTATTCTGCTTAACTTTCTCACCCAAGAGGAACCCATCTGGAGCCCACTGGACACAGGAACCTAAGAGCAGACTTAGACAGGATCCTTCTGCTTTCCGGCTGTGCCCAGTGCCAACACAAGCCCAAAGCTCTCTGTACCCAGATCCCCTGGGAAAACAGCAGGGCAGTCAGATGTGCATTAAATCCTGAGAGCACAGGAGAAATCACCACTTCTGCTCACATCCCTGACCCAAGAGGTACCAGTCTGCAGCCTTCTAGACACAGGAAACTAGGAGCCGTCAGGACATGATCCTTCCAGTCTCGGACTGTGCTCATAGCTGAACGCCACTCTCCAATATACCTGACACACCTGAAAGCAGAAGTAAGACCACAATTTCTGTTGCAATGTACCCTTCTGGGGCCCTCAGGTCATTGGATACCATGCCCCATCTGGAACAGATTACTTCGGCTTTCTGCCTGCAACCAGATGTGACCTGGTCCCAGAGATCTTTGTAACCAGTTCCCGTGGTGAGAGAGCATGGCTCTCAGAAGTGCATTCAATCCTAAGAGTAGAGGGGAGACCACGAATTCTTCTCACATTCCTGGCACAAGCTGTCCCAGTCTGGAGCCTTCTGGACACAGGAACATAGGAATAGACTGGGATAGAATACTACTAAATTCTGCCTAGATGTGGAGATGTCTGGTGCCTTCAACACTCTTTACCCTGATCCCCTGGGGAGAGAGCAGGACTCTCAGAAATGGGGACAATCCTGCAAGTTCAGGGGAGACCACCACTACTGCTCACATACCTGGCCCAAGAGAAACCATCCGTAGCCCTGTGGAGCAGATTTGGACAGGACCCTTCTGGTTTCTAGCTGTGACCAATGCTGACACAGGCCCAAAGGTCTCTGTACACAGATGCCCAGAAAAGAGACCAGGAGTCTAAGAAGTGATGACCATCCTGAGAGCTCAGAGGACAACACCAACACTGCTCACATTTCTGGTCCAAGAAGAACCTGCCTGGAGCCTTGTGGACACAAGAATATAGGAGCAGAATGAGACAGGATCCTTGTGGTTTCTGCCTGCTCCTGGAGCCGACCTGGTCACGCAGTGCTTTGTATCCAGATCCCATGGGGAGAGACCTGAGCTTTCAGCAGTGTGGATAATCCTGAGAGCTCAGGGGAGAAAACATCTGCTTACATGCCTGCCACAAGAGGAAGCCTCATGTAGCCCTCTGGACAATGGAACCTAGGAGAAGTCTGAGACAGGAGTCTTGTGGTTTCTGCCTGTGCCCAGAGCTGACCCAATCCCACAGTTCTCTGTACACAGGTCCCCAGGGGAGAGAGCATGACTCTCAGAAGTGCGCACAATCACGGGAGCAAAGGATAAAGCTCCTCTAAGCTCAATTTCCTGGCCCAAGAGCAACCTGCTTGAATACTCTGGACACTGGAACCAAGGACCAAACTGGGATAGGAACCTTTTGGTTTCTGGAGAAGCCCAGTGCTATCACAGGCCCAAAGGTCTCTGTACCCAGATCCCATCAGAATGTGAACAATCCTTTTATAGCACAAGGGAGACGACCACTTCTACTCATATTCCCAGGTCATGAGGACCAAGTCTGGAGCCTGCTGGACACAGGAACCTAGGAACAGACTGGGATAGGATACTTGAAGTTTCGTTATGCTCACAGAGCTCACCAGGTCCTAAATCTTTTGAAATCTGGACTAACAGAAGTGCAGACAATCCTGAGAGTTCAGGGGGAGATCAACACTACTGCTTACATACCAGAAACAAGAGGAACCTGAATGGAGCCCTCTGGACACAGGAAACTTAAAGCAGACTTGGACAGGATTCTTCTGGTTTGCAGATGTGGCTGGTGCTGACTCAGGCACAAAGCTCTGTACACAGATCCCCTGGGAAGAGAGCAGGACTCTCAGAACTGCACTCAATCCTGAGAGCACAGGGGAGACCACCACATCTGCTCACATTCATGACCCAAGAGGAACCACACTAGAGCCGTATGACACAGGATCCTAGGAGCAGACTGGGACAGGATCCTTCTGCTTTTCATCTGCCCTCAGAGCTGACGACGTCTTACACCATATTGTACCCAGATCTCATGAGGAGTAGAGCTGGACTCACAGAAATGCAGATAATCCTGAGTCCTCAGTGGAGACCACTACTCAGTGGAAACTAGGAACAGTCTGGGACAAGACCCTTCTGGTTTCTGTATGCGTCTGAAACTGACCTGGTGCAACTGCTCTCTATATCCAGAATCAAATGAGGAGAGCACATGACTCTCAGAAGTGTTGACAGTCCTGAGAGGACATGGGAGACCACTTCTCTGGTCACATTCCTGGCCCAGAGGATACCTCTGGATAAAATAACCTTGGAGCATTCAGGAACAGAATCCTTCTGGTCTTTTCCCATGCTCAGAGCTCAAAGCCAATATCCAGGAACAATGATAAAACTAAGAGCAGAGAGGTAAGGCCACCCTTTCTGCTGAAGTGACACTCCTAGACCCCTCAGGACATAGGAAACCAGGAGCCATCTGGGACAGGATACTTCTGGTTTCTTCCTGAGCATGGGGCTTACACTGCCCAGCAGTTCTTTGTACCTAAAGCCCCAGGGGAGAGAGTGTGACTCTCAGAATTGTGGACAATCCTGAGAGCACAGAAGAGACCTCCCTGTGGTTCAATGTTCTGGCCCAAGAGGAACCTGCCTGGAGCCCTCTAGACACAGGAAGCTAGTAAGAGATTGTGATACGATCCTTCTGGTTTCTGTCTGAACCCAGTGCTGACACAGACCCAAAGCTCTCTGTTCCCAGATGCCCTAGGGACAATTCTGAGAGCACAGGGAAGGCCACCACTTCTGCTCATTTCCTGGCCCAAGAGGAATTCACCAGGAGCCCCCAGGACATAGAATAAGGGACAGGATCCCTCTGGTCTTTGCCTATGCACATAACTGAAAGCCAGTCTACAAAAACACTGACAAACCAGAGAGCAAAGCTAAGACCATACTTTCTGCTCCAAGGTACGCTCCTAGAGCCCTTAGGACAGACAAAACCTGGAGCTGTTTAGGACAGGATATTTATGGTTTCTGCATGCACCTAGAGCTGACTAGGTCCCACAGCTCTCTGTACACAGATCCCCTGGGGAGAGAACAGAACTCTCAGAAGTGCATTCAATCCAGAGAGCACAGAGGAGAACAACAATTCTGCTCACATTCCTGGCCCAAGAGGAACCAGTCTGGAGCCTGCTGGATACAGGATCCTAAGAGACAGTCGGACAGGATCCTGCAGGTTTCAGTCTGCACATGCAGCTGACTAGGTCTTACACCATACTGTATTTATAGTCCCATGAGGAACAGAGCTGGACACACAGAAGTGCAGACAATCCTGAGTCCTCAGTGGAGACCACTACTTCTGCTCACATTCCTGGCCCAAAAGGAAACCACCTGGCGCCCTCAGGACACAGAATTCTAAGAACAGTAAGGGACAGGATCCTTCTGGTCTTTGCCTGAGCACGGAGCTGAAAGCCAGGCTCCAAAAGTGCTGACACACCGGATAGCACAGGTACGACTACCATTTTTTTCTCTCTGAGGGTGAAGGTGGGTTTATTTTTTCCTAGTCTTACATTTTTTTATTAACTTGAGTATTTCTTATTTATATTTGGAATGTTATTCCTTTCCGGATTCCGCAAACATCCCCTAATCCCCCCTCCCCCTTCTTTATGAGTGTTCCCTCCCCATCCTCCCCCCATTGCCGCCCCCACCAACAATCATGTTCACTGGGGGTTCAGTCTAGCAGGACCAAGGGCTTCCCCTTCCACTGGTGCTCTTACTAGGATATTCATTGCTACCTATGAGGTCAGAGTCCAGGGTCAGTCCATGTATAGTCTTTAGGTAGTGGCTTAGTCCCTGGAAGCTCTGGTTGCTTGGCATTGTTGTTCATATGGGGTCTCGAGCCCTTCAAGCTCTTCGAGTTCTTTTCTGATTCCTTCAACAGGGTCCTATTCTCAGTTCAGTGGTTTGCTGCTGGCATTTGCCTCTGTATTTGCTGTATTCTGGCTGTGTCTCTCAGGAGAGATCTACATACAGCTCCTGTCGGCCTGCACTTCTTTGCTTCATCCATTTTGTCTAACTGGGTGGCTATATATGTATGGGCCACATGTGGGGCAGGCTCTGAATGGGTGTTCCTTCTGTGTCTGTTTTAATCTTTGCCTCTCTATTCCCTGCCAAGGGTATTCTTGTTCCCCTTTTAAAGAAGGAGTGAAGCATTCACATTTTGATCATCCGTCTTGAGTTTCATTTGTTCTAAGCATCTAGGGTAATTCAAGCATTTGGGCTAATATCCACTTATCAATGAGTGCATACCATGTGTGTCTTTCTGTGATTGGGTTACCTCACTCAGGATGATATTTTCCAGTTCCAACCATTTGCCTACAAATTTCATAAAGTCATTGTTTTTTGATAGCTGAGTAATATTCCATTGTGTAGATGTACCACATTTTCTGTATCCATTCCTCTGTTGAAGGGCATCTGGGTTCTTTCCAGCTTCTGGCTATTATAAATAAGGCTGCAATGAACATAGTGGAGCACGTGTCTTTTTTATATGTTGGGGCATCTTTTGGGTATATGCCCAAGAGAGGTATAGCTGGATCCTCAGGCAGTTCAATGTCCAATTTTCTGAGGAACCTCCAGACTGATTTCCAGAATGGTTGTACCAGTCTGCAATCCCACCAACAATGGAGGAGTGTTCCTCTTTCTCCGCATCCTCGCCAGCATCTGCTGTCACCTGAGTTTTTGATCTTAGCAATTCTCACTGGTGTGAGGTGAAATCTCAGGGTTGTTTTGATTTGCATTTCCCTTATGACTAAAGATGTTGAACATTTCTTTAGGTGTTTCTCAGCCATTCGGCATTCCTCAGCTGTGAATTCTTTGTTTAGCTCTGAACCCCATTTTTAATAGGGTTATTTGTCTCCCAGCGGTCTAACTTCTTGAGTTCTTTGTATATTTTGGATATAAGGCCTCTATCTGTTGTAAGATTGGTAAAGATCTTTTCCCAATCTGTTGGTTGCTGCTTTTGTCCAACCACAGTGTCCTTTGCCTTACAGAAGCTTTGCAGTTTTATGAGATCCCATTTGTTGATTCTTGATCTTAGAGCATAAGCGCATTGGTGTTTTGTTCAGGAAATTTTTTCCAGTGCCCATGTGTTCAGATGCTTCCCTAGTTTTTCTTCTATTAGTTTGAGTGTGTCTGGTTTGATGTGGAGGTCCTTGATCCACTTGGACTTAAGCTTTGTACAGTGTGATAAGCATGGATCGATCTGCATTCTTCTATATGTTGATCTCCAGTTGAACCAGCACCATTTGCTGAAAATGCTATCTTTTTTCCATCGGATGGTTTTGGCTCCTTTGTCAAAAATCAAGTGTCCATAGGTGTGTGGGTTCATTTCTGGGTCTTCAATTCTGTTCCATTGGTCTATCTGTCTGTCTCTGTACCAATATCATGCAGTTTTTATCACTATTGCTCTGTAATACTGCTTGAGTTCTGGGATAGTGATTCCCCCTGAAGTCCTTTTATTGTTGAGGATAGTTTTAGTTATCCTGGGTTTTTTGTTATTCCAGATGAATTTGCAAATTGTTCTGTCTAACTCTTTGAAGAATTGGATTGGTATTTTGATGGGGATTGCATTGAATCTGTAGATCGCTTTTGGTAAAATGGCCATTTTTACTATATTAATCCTGCCAATCCATGAGCATGGGAGATCTTTCCATCTTCTGAGGTCTTCTTCAATTTCTTTCTTCAGTGTCTTGAAGTTCTTATTGTACAAATCTTTTTCTTGCTTGGTTAAAGTCACACCGAGGTACTTTATATTATTTGGGTCTATTTTGAAGGGTGTCGTTTTCCTTATTTCTTTCTCGGCTTGTTTTTTCTCTTTTGTGTAGAGGAAGGCTACTGATTTATTTGAGTTAATTTTATACCCAGCCCACTTTGCTGAAGTTGTTTTATCAGCTTTAGTAGTTCTCTGGTGGAACTTTTGGGATCACTTAAATATACTATCATATCATCTGCAAATAGTGATATTTTGACTTCTTTTTTTCGATCTGTATCATCCCTTGATCTCCTTTTTGTTGTCTGATTGCTCTGGCTAGATCTTCAAGAACTATATTGAATAAGTAGGGGGAGAGTGGGCAGCCTTGTCTAGTCCCTGATTTTAGTGGGATTGTTTCAAGTTTCTCTGCATTTAGTTTAATGTTAGCAACTGGTTTGCTGTATATGGTTTTACTATGTTAGAATTCCTATTCTTTCCAGGACTTTTATCATGAAGGGGTGTTGAATTTTGTCAAATGCTTTCTCAGCATCTAATGAAATGATCATGTGGTTTTGTTCTTTCAGTTTGTTTATATAATGGATCACGTTGGTGGTTTTTCCATATATTAAACCATCCCTGCATGCCTGGGATAAACCTACTTGATCATGGTGGATGATTGTTTTGATGTGCTCTTGGATTCGGTTTGCCAGAATTTTATTGAGGATTTTTATGTCGATATTCATAAGGGAAATTGGTCTGAAGTTCTCTTTCTTTGTTGGGTCTTTGTGTGGTTTAGGTATAAGAGTAATTGTGGCTTCATAGAAGTTGAATTGGGTAGTGCTCCATCTGTTTCAATTTTGTGGAATAGTTTGGATAGTATTGGTATGAGGTCTTCTATGAAGGTCTGATGAATTCTGCACTAAACCTGTCTGGACCTGGGCTTTTTTTGGGTGGGAGACCTTTAATGACTGCTTCTATTTCCTTAGGAGTTATGGGGTTGTTTAACTGGTTTATCTGTTCCTGATTTAACTTCGGTACCTGGTATCTGTCTAGGAAATTGTCCATTTCCTGCAGATTTTCACGTTTTGTTGAGTATAGGCTTTTATAGTAAGATCTGATGATATTTTGAATTTCCTCTGAATCTGTAGTTATGTCTCCCTTTTCATTTCTGATTTTGTTAATTTGGACACACTCTCTGTGTCCTCTAGTTAGTCTGGCTAAGGGTTTATCTATCTTGTTGATTTTCTCAAAGAACCAACTTTTGGTTCTGTTGATTCTTTCTATTGTCCTTTTTGTTTCTACTTGGCTGATTTCAGCTCTGTGTTTGATTATTTCCTGCCTTCTACTCCTCCTGGGTGTATTTGCTTCTTTTTGTTCTAGAGCTTTTAGGTGTGCTGTCAAGCTGCTGACATATGCTCTCTCCTGTTTCTTTCTGCAGGCACTCAGATCTATGAGTTTTCCTCTTAGCACAGCCTTCATTGTGTCCCATAAGTTTGGGTATGTTGTACCTTCATTTTCATTAAATCCTAAAAGTCTTTAATTTCTTTCTTTATTTCTTCCTTGACCAGGTTATCATTGAGTAGAGTATTGTTTAACTTCCACGTTTTGGCGTTTCTTCCCTTATTGTTGAAGACCAGCTTTAGGGCCGTGTGGTCTGATACATGGGATTATTTCTATCTTTCTGTACCTGTTGAGGCCCGTTTTTGACCAATTATATGGTCAATTTTGGAGAAAGTACTATGAGGAGCTGAGAAGAATGTATATCCTTTTGCTTTAGGATAGAATGTTCTGTAAATATCTGTTAAGTCCATTTGGTTCATGACTTCTCTTAGTCTGTCTACATCTCTGTTTCATTTCTGTTTCCATGATCTGTCCATTGATGAAAATGGGGTGTTGAAATCTCCTACTATTATTGTGTGAGGTGCAATGTGTGTTTTGAGCTTTAGTAAGGTTTCTTTTACATATGTAGGTGCCCTTGTATTTGGGGCATAGATATTTAGGATTGAGAGTTCATCTTGGTGGATTTTTCCTTTGATGAATATGAAGTGTCCTTCCTTATCTTTTTTGATGATGTTTAGTTGAAAATTGATTTTATTTGATGTTAGAATGGCTACTCCAGCTTGCTTCTTCAGACCATTTGCTTGGAAAGTAGTTTTCCAGCCTTTCACTCTGAGGTAGTGTCTGTCTTTGTCTCTGAGGTGTGTTTCCTTTAGGCAGCAGAATGCAGGGTCCTCATTGAGTATCCAGTTTGTTAATCTATGTCTTTTTATTGGGGAGTTGAGGCCATTGATTGTCAGCGCCTGAACTGACACGGTACCGAGAATCGGGCGAAAGCCTGTGGGATGAAAGAACACACATACACAGGTTATTCGTGTCAAGCCAGAAGAGGAAGAGAGCTCCTGGTTTCTTTATTGACCAACTATATATCCCAAGTACAGCACTTAGCAGGTATCTGTCAAGCACAGTGGGGAACCCTGGCTGAGACTTAGGTAACAAAAGACAGACTATGTGGCCTGAATAAATTAGGAAATAACCAGGAAGGCCAGCCAATTCTGCTCAGGTGAAATACCTGGCCAGACTGCCAGTTAGGGAACAAAAAGGCTTCCACATGTAAAGGGCAGGGGCTCAGCAGGGGGTCAAACCTTGCTGGAGACCCAGAAGGGTCTTGTTCAGGCTGAAAACATCCTGTGAATGCAAACTTCTTGTGCCCTAAATTACCGGAGAGGCTTTTGATCCTACAATCTAATACTAAGGCCAAACAGTGACAAAGCAACCAGGCCCAAATCCAAAACGGCTCCCACAATTGATGTTGAGAGATATTAAGGAATAGTGATTATTGCTTCCTGTTATATTCATATTTGGATATGAGGTTATGTTTGTGTGCTTTTCTTCTCTTTGTTTTGTTGCCAAGAAGATTAGTTTCTTGCTTCTTCTAGGGTATAGCTTGCCTCCTTATGTTGGGCTTTACCATTTATTATCCTTTGTAGTGCTGGATTTGTAGAAAGATATTGTGTAAATTTGGTTTTGTCATGGAGTATCTTGGTTTCTCCATCTATGTTAATTGAGAGTTTTGCAGGATACAGTAACCTGGGCTGGCATTTGTGTTCTCTTAGGGTCTGTATGACATCTGTCCAGGATCTTCTGGCTTTCATAGTCTCTGGCGAGAAGTCTGGTGTGATTCTGAAAGGTCTGCCTTTATATGTTACTTGACCTTTTTCCCTTACTGCTTTTAATATTCTTTCTTTATTTTCTGCATTTGGTGTTTTGACTATTATTTATGTTACTTTAAGAGTTTTTTTTCTGGTCCAATCTATTTGGAGTTCTGTAAACTTCTTGTATACTCAATGGGTATCTCTTTTTTTAGGTTGGGAAGTTTTCTTCTATGATTTTGTTGAAGATATTTACTGTCCTTTGGGCTGGGGTCTTCACTCTCTTTTTATACCTATTTATCCTTAGGTTTGATCTTCTCTTTGTTTCCTGAATTTTCTGAATGTTTTGGACCAGTAGCTTTTTTCGCTTTACATTATCTTTGACAGTTGAGTCAATGATTTCTATGGAATCTTCTGCTCTTGAGATTCTCTCTTCCATCTCTTGTATTCTGTTGGTGAAGCTTGTATCTACAGCTCCTTGTCTCTTCTTTTGGTTTTCTATATCCAGGGTTGTTTCCATGTGTTCTTTCTTGAGTGCTTCTATTTCCATTTTTAATTCCTTCAACTGTTTGATTGTGTTTTCCTGGAATTCTTTCAGGGATTTTTGTGACTCCTCTCTATGGGCTTCTACTTGTTTATTTATGTTTTCCTGGAATTCTTTCAGGGATTTTTGTGATTCCTCTCTGTAGGCTTCTACTTGTTCTCTAAGGGAGTTCTTCACATCTTTCTTGAAGCCCTCCAGCATCATGATCAAATATGATTTTGAAACTAGAAATTGCTTTTCTGGTGTGTTTGGATATTCCGTGTTTGCTTTGGTGGGAGAATTGGGCTCTGATAATGCCATGTAGTCTTGGTTTCTGTTGCTTGGGTTCCTGCGCTTGCCTCTCGCCATCAGATTGTCTCTAGTGTTACTTTGTTCTGCTATTTCTGACAGTGGCTAGACTGTCCTATAAGCCTGTGTGTCAGTAGTGCTGTAGACCTGTTTTCCTGTTTTCTTTCAGCCAGTTATGGGGACAGAGTGTTCTGCTTTCGGGCGTGTAGTTTTTCCTATCTACAGGTCTTCAGCTGTTCCTGTGGGCCTGTGTCTTGAGTTCACCAGGCAGGTCACTTGGAGCAGGAAGGTTTGTCTTAGCTGTGGTCCCGAGGCTCAAGTTTGCTCGTGGGGTGCTGCCTAGGAGCTCTCTGCATGGGTATCAAACAGGAAGATCTGCGCCGCCCTTTCCGGGGGCTTCCTTGCACCAGGGTTCCGAGATGGCGTTTGGTGTTTTCCTCTGGCGTCAGAGATGTGTGCAGAGAGCAGTCTCTTCTGGTTTCCCAGGCGTGTCTGCCTCTCTGCAGGTTTAGCTCTCCCTCCCATGGGATTTGGGTGCAGAGAACTGTTTATCTGGTTGGTCCCTTCAGGTTCCTTCGGTATCTCAGACGCAGCGGATTTGCTGCTCCTGTGCCCTTATCCAAGGGAACCCAGAGGCCGTATACAGTTTCCTCTTGGGCCAGGGATGTGGGCAGGGGTGGGCAGTGTTGGTGGTCTCTTCTGCTCTGCAGTCTCAGGAGTGCCCACCTGTCTTGGCGGTGAGCTCTCTCTCCCACGTGGTTTGGGAGCAGTGAGCTGGAGGCAGGGAGCGCGAGCACGACTACCATTTCTTTACTGAAGTTCCCTGCTGGAACCTTCAGGACATAGGAAACCGGGAACAGGCTGGGACAGGATACGTCTTGTTTTTGCATGTGCCTGAAACTGACCCAGTCCCACTGCTCTCTACACCCAGATCCAATAAGGAGAGACCATGCCTCTAAGAAGTGTGGACGGTCCTGAGAGGATGGGGAAACCTCCTCTTCTGTTCACCTTCCTGGTTCATGAGGAACCTGTCTGGAGCCCTCTGGATACAGGAACGTTGGAGCAGTCAGGGACAGGATCCGTTTGGCCATGCATGGAGCTGAAAGCCGATATGCGGGAAAGCTATCACACTTGAGAGCAGAGGTAAGACCACCATTTCTGCCAGAGAGAACCTCCTTGACCTCTCAGGACATAGGAAACCAGGAGCTGACTGGGACAGGATACTTCTGGTTTCTGCCTGTTCATGGAGCTACCCCTTCCCACAGGTCTCTGTATGCAGATCCCCTGGTGAGAGAGTGAGGCTCTCAGAAGTGTAGACGATCATGAGAACACAGGAGCAACCTCCTTTTTGGCTCACCTTCCTGGCCCAAGAGTAACCCACCTGGAGCCTCTGGAAACAGGAACCTAGGAGACAGACTGGGATAAGAACCTTTTGGTTACTGCCTGTGCCCAGAACTGACCAGGGATACAGAACACTGTATCCAGATCCCCTGCAGGATGACCAGGACTCTTAGAAGTGTGGACAATCCTGAGAACTCAGGGGAGACCACCACTTCTGCTCATATCCCTGTCCCAAGAGGAAATAACCTGTAGCCCTCTGGACACAGTAACCTAAAAGCAGTTTGGGAAAGACACTTTCGGTTTCCTCGTGTGTCCCAACTGACCTGGTCCCATAAATCTTTGTACCCAGAACCACAGGAAGAGAGCAGGAGTCTCTGAACTGTGGACAATCCTGAGAGCACAGGGGAGACCACCACTTCTTTTCACATCCCTGGCTCCAGAAGAAAATTCCGGGAGCCCTCTGGACACAGGAACCTAAGAGCACTCTGGGACAGGATTCCTCGGTTTAGAATCTGTGCCCATTTCTGATCTGAGCCCACAGCTCTCTGTACCCTAATCTCTTGAGGGAGAGATTGGGACTCTCATAAGTGCATTCAATCCTGAGAGCACAGGGGACACCACCACTTCTGCTCACATTCCTGCCCCAAGAGGAATGCACCTAGATCCCTCTGGGCACAGGAACCTAGGAGCATCAGAGACAGGAATATTGCACTCTCCAACTGTGCTTGGAACGGAAAGTCAGTCTCCAGGAGCGCTGACACACCTGAGAGCAGAGGTAATACCTTCAGTTCTGCTCATCAGGACATGCCTGGATCCCCCAGGACATAGAAAACCAGGAGACATATGGGACAGTATCATTCTTGCTTCCACTTGTGCCTAGATCTGTCCTGGTCCCACAGCTCTCTGTCCCCAGATCCTGTGGGTGAAAGAGCAGGACATTCTTGAGAGCACAAGGGAGACCACCACTTCTGCTCACATTCCTGGCCCAAGTGGAACCTTCTTGTAGCCCTCTGTACACAGGAACCAAGGAGCAGTCAGATGTGATTTTTCTTGTTTTCGGCTGTGCCCTGTGCTGACCAGAGCCCACAGCTCTCTATACATAGATAACCTGGGGAGAGAGTGGGACTCTCAGAAGTGCTTCAATCTTGAGAGCAAAAGGGATACCACCATTTCCACTCACATTCCTGGCCCAAGAAGAACCAGTCTGGAGCCTTCTAGACACACGGTCCTAGGAGCAGGCTGAGACAGGATCCTTTTGGTTTCTATTTGCTCATGAAGCTGATTGGGTCCCACAACTGTCTGTATCCAGACTCCATGAGGGGTAGAGCTGGATGCACAGATGTGCAGACAATCCTGACCCCTTAGGGGAGACCACCACTTCTGCTTACATAGCTGGCCATAGATGAATCCACCTGGAGCCCTCTGGACAAAGGAACCTAGGAGCAGCCATGGGCAGGAAGTTTCCGGTCTTTACCTGTGCAGGGAACTGAAGATCTGTCTCTAGTAGCACTGACACATTAGAGAGCAGAGGTAAGAGAACAGTTTCTGCTCTGAAGGACCCTCCTATAGCACCCAAGACATAAGAAACCAGGAGCCTTCAGGGACAAAATCCTTCTGCTTTCTGCCTGTGCCCAGAGCTGACCAGGTCCAACAGTTCTCTGTACCCAGATACAATGGAAAAGATCATGACTCTTAGAAGTGCGAAGAATCCTGACAGCACAGGAGAGACCACCACTTCTGCTCATCTTCCTGGCCCAAGAGGAAGCCACCTGGAGCCCTCTGGATGCTGCAATCTAGAAGACTGGGACAGTTTCCCTGCATTTTGCCTGCTCCTGGAGCTGAACCGATTCCCTAGCATTCTGTATCTAGATGCTTTGGGGGAGAAAGCTGGACTTCCAGAAGTGCAGAAAATCCTGAGAGCTCAGGGGAGAAAACATCTTCTTCCCCAGCGGAACCTCCCTGGAGCCCTCTGACAAATGAACCTAAGAGAATTCTGTGACTGGAGGCTAAAGGTCTCTGCCTGTATCCAGAGCTGACCCAGGCCCACAAATCTCCGTACCCAGATTCCCTGCAGAGACAGTGGGACTCTCAAAATGTGGGCATTCCTGAGAGAATAAGGGAGGAAACAGTTTCTGCTCACGTCCCTGACCCAAGAGGAACCTGCCTAGAGCACTCTGGGCAAAGGAACCTAGGAGCAGTCAGACATGGGACCCTGATGGTTTGCACCATCTGGTCTGAGCAGTTGTAAGACCACAACTTCTGCTCCGAGGTCCCAGCCTGGGTCCCGTAGGACTAAGGAAATCAGCAGCAGTCTGGGACAGGATCTATCTGGTTTCTCCCTGTACCCAGAACTGACCTGATCCCACAGCTCTCTGTGCCCAGATCCCCTGGGAAGTCATCATGACTCTCAGAAGTGTGGACAATCCTGAGAGCTCAAGGGAGACCAGCACTACTGCTCACATCCCTTCACCTAGAAGTACCAGTCTGGAGGCTGTGGGCACAGGAACCTAGGTGCTGTCAGGGACATTATCCCTCAGGTCTCTGCATGCGAAAGGAGCTGAAGGGCAGTCTCCAGTATGCCTGACACATCTGAAAGCGGTATCCTCCAATGGACCTGTGTGGAGATCTCACAACAGCGGAAACAGTGAACCATCGGGGACAGGGTCCTTCTGCTTTCTGCCTATGCCCTGAACCATCTGGTCTGAAAGCCCTCTGCACCAGATACACTATGGAAAGTGTGTGACTCTCAGAAGACAGGACAGTCCTGAGAGGACAGGGGAGAAAACCTCTTCTGATCACCTTCCTGGCACAAGTGGAACCTGCATCAAGACCTCTGGACACTGGAACCTAGGACAGTCAGAGACAGGACCATTTGTGTCTTTGCCCGTGCATGGAGCTGAAAGCCAATATCAAGTAGTGCTGAAACAACTGAGAGCAGAGGTTAGACCACTGCATCTGCTCCAAGGGACTCTCCTGGAGCCCACAGGACATAGGAAACTTGGAGCTCTCTTGGACAGGATACTTATGGTTTCTACCTCTGCCTGGATTTGACCAAGTCCCACAGTTCGCTGTACCCAGATCCCCTGGGAAGAGAGAGTGGCACACTCAAACATGCAGAAAATCCAGAGAGAATGGCAGAGGCCTTCTCTTGGCTCAACTTTCTGAACCAAGTTGAATCCATCTGCAGCCCTCTGGACACAGGCACCTAGGAGCAGACTGGGATGGGTTCTTGAAGTTTATGTCTGCAACCTGAGCTGGCCCTGTCCTACCGCATTTGTTCCCAGATCCGTGAAGTGTAGTGCAGGATTCTGAGAAGTGCAGACCATCCTGAGAACTCAGGGGTGACCACCACTCCTGCTCACATACCTGGCCCAAGAGGAACCCCAATGGAGAGCTCTGGACACATGAAACCTAGAGGAAACTTGGACAGGATTCTTCTGGTTTCCAGATGGGGCCAGTGCTGACCCTGTTTCACAGATTTCTGTACTGAGATCCCGTGGGGAGAGAGGGAGACTCTCAGAAGTGCATTCAATCCGGAGAGCACAGGGGAAGCCACCACTTCTGTTCACAATACTGGTCCACGAGGAACCACACTGGAGCCTATGGCCACAGGAACCTAGGAGCAGACTGGGACAGGTTCCTTCTCCTTTTCATCTTTGCACAGAGCTGATGAGGTCTTATACCATACTGTACCCAGATCCCATGAGGAGTAGGGCTGGACACACAGAAGTGCAGACATCCTGAATCCTCAGTGGAGACCATTACTTCTGCTCACACTCCTGGCCCAAGAGGAACCTAGCTGGAGCCCTCTGGACCCAGGAACCTAGGAGCAGTGTGGGACAGGATCCATCTGGTCTCTGGCTGAGCCTAGAGCTGACCTAGGCACAAGCAATCTGTTCCTAGATCCCAAGAGGGATAGAGCTGTCCTCAGAGAAATACAGACAAGCATGAGAGAACAGGGGAAACCACCACTTCTGTCACAATCTGGGTCCAAGAGGAACCTGTTTGGAACATTCTCGAAACATGAACCTGGGAGAAGATTAGAACAGGAATTTTCTGGTTTGTATCTGGTCCAGGAGCTATCCTGGTCCCACAAGCTCTCTGTACCCTGGTCCTGTGAGGAATAGAACTGGACTCTCAGAAATATGTTCAAGCCCGAGGGCACATGGGAGACCACCACATCTGCTCACATTCCTGGCCCAAGAGGGACCAGCCTGGAATCTTCTGGTCACAGGAACCTAGGAGCAGTCAGGGACAGGATCCTTCTGTTTTTTGCCAAAGGTCAGAGCTGAAAGTCAGGCTCCAGAGACACTGACACATTTGAAAGCAGAGGTAGGACAATGACTTCTCCGCTGAGGGACATTCCTGGAGACCTCAGGACATAGGAGACCAGGAGCCATCTGTAACAGGAAAATTCTGGTTTTCATCTGTGTCCAGAGCTGCCCGGTACCAAAGCTCTCACTACCCAGATGCCATGAGAGACAATGTGACTCTCAGAAGTGCAGACAATCGTGAGAGCACAGGAGAGGCCCCAACTTCTCCTTGCCTTTCTGGCACAAGAAGACCCTGCCTGGACCCCTCTGGACACAGGAATATCAGGAGCCTCTGGGACGGATCGTTCCTAATTTCTGCCTTTGCCCTGAGATGACCTGTCTCCACAGATTTCTGTACCAGGACCCTTGGGAAGAGAGAAGGACTCTCAGAAGTGTGTTCATTCCTGAGAGCACAGAATAGACCTCCACTTCTGCACACATTCCTGGCCCAAGAGAACCCTCCCTTCAGTCCTCAAAATACAGGATCCTAGGAGCAACCAAGGATGGAATCCTTCTGTCTTTGCTCTTGCATGGGGCTGAAAGCCAGTGTCCAGGACACTGACACACTGGAGAGCAGTGGTAAGAACAACACTTCTGCTCTGACAAATGCTCATGGAGCCCTCAGAACTTAGGAAACCAGGAGTCGTCTGCGACAGGATAACTCTGGTCTGTGACTGAGCCCAGAGCTGATTTAGTCCCATAATTTTCTATACACAGATCACCTGTGGAAATAGTGCCCTCTCATAAGTGCAGAAAATCCTGAGAGAAGAGGGGAGGCCTCCTCTTGTCTCTCATTCTGGGCCCAAGGTGAACCCATCTGGATCCTTCTGGACACAGGAACTTAGGAGCAGACTGGGATAGGTCCCTTGCAGGTTCTGTCTGCACCTTGACCTGGCCCAGTCCTACAGCTTTCTGTATCCAGACCCTATGAAATATAGAGGTGGACGCTAAGAAGTACGGACAATCCTGAGATCTCTGGGGAGAAAACCACTACTGCACATTCCTGGCCCAAGTGGAACCTGCCTGGAGCCCTCTGGACACAGGAACCTTAGAGCAGTCTTGGACAGGATACTTCTGGTTTCCAACTGTGGCCAGGGTGACACAGGCCCAAAGCTCTCAGCACCAAGATCTCATGGGGAGAGAGCTGGACAGTCAGAAATGCTTTTAGTCCTGAGAGCACTGTGGAGACAAACACTTCTGCTCACATCCTTGCCCCAAGAGGTGCCGGTCTGGAGCCTTCTGGACACGTGATCCTAGGAGCAGTCAGGACAGGGTCCTTCTGGTCTTTACCTGTGCACGGAGCAGAAAGCCACTATCCAGGAGCTCTGACTCACCAGAGAACATAGGTAAGACCACAATTTCGGATAGGAAGGACCCGACTGGAGCCCTCAAGTCACAGGAAACCAGGAGCGGTCTTGGTCAGGATACTTCTGGTTTCTGCCTGTGTTTGGAGCTCACACGGTCCAACAGTTCTCTATTGACTCCTGGGTCAAAAGATCACCAGGGGAGAGAGCGTGACTCTTAGAAGAGCAAACAATCCTGAGACAACCAGGTAGGCTTCCTCTTGACTCAATTGTCTGGTCCAAGTTGAAGCTGCCTGGAGGGCTCTAAACACAGGAAGCTAGGAACAGACTTGGATAGGATCCTTGCAGTTTGACCCTGCTACCTCAGCTGACCCCATCCAACAGCTTTCTTTACTCAGATACTGTGAGGTATAGAGCTGGACTCTCAGAAGTGTACACAATCCTGAGAGCACAGGGGAGGCCTTCACTTCTGCTCACATCTCTTCCCCAAGCAGAACCTGCCTGGAGGCCTCTGCCCTAATGAACCTAAGAGAATTCTGTGACTGGAGGCTAAAGGTCTCTGCCTGCATCCAGAGCTGACCCAGGACGACAAATCTCTGTACCCAGATTCCCTGCAGAGACAGTGGGACTCTCAAAGTGTGGACAGTCCTGAGAGGACAAGGGAGGGAACAGCTTCTGCTCACGTCCCTGGCCCAAGAGGAACCTGCCTGGAGCCCTCTGGACCCAGGAACCTAGGAGCAGTGTGGGACAGGATCCATCTGGTCTCTGGCTGAGCCTAGAGCTGACCTAGGCACAAGCAATCTGTTCCTAGATCCCAAGAGGGATAGAGCTGTCCTCAGAGAAATACAGACAAGCATGAGAGAACAGGGGAAACCACCACTTCTGCTCACAATCTGGGTCCGAGAGTAACCTGTTTGGAACATTCTCGAAACATGAACCTGGGAGAAGATTAGAACAGGAATTTTCTGGTTTGTATCTGGTCCAGGAGCTATCCTGGTCCCACAAGCTCTCTGTACCCTGGTCCTGTGAGGAATAGAACTGGACTCTCAGAAATATGTTCAAGCCCGAGGGCACATGGGAGACCACCACTTCTGCTCACATTCCTCACCCAAGAGGTACAAGCCTGGAGCCTTCCGGTCATGGAAACCTAGGAGCAGTCAGGGACAGGATCCTTCTGTTCATTGCCAAAGGTCAGAGCTGAAAGCCAGGCTCCAGGGACACTGACATATTTGAAAGCAGAGGTAGGACAATGACTTCTCCTCTGAGGGACACTCTTGGAGACCTCAGGACATAAGAAACCAGGAGCCATCTGTAACAGGAAAATTCTGGTTTTCATCTGTGTCCAGAGCTGCCGGGTACCAAAGCTCTCACTACCCAGATGCCATGAGAGACAATGTGACTCTCAGAAGTGCGGACAATCGTGAGAGCACAGGAGAGACCCCGACTTCTGCTTGCCTTCCTAGCACAAGAAGAAACTGCCTGGACCCCTGTGCACAAGAATATAAGAGCAGAATGGGACTGAATCCTTGAGGTTTCTGCCTGCTCCCGGAGCTCATCCGGTCACCCAGCGTTCAGTGTCCAGATCCCATAGAGGAGAGACATGAGCTTTCAAAAGTGCGGACAATCCTGAGAGCTCAGGAGAGAAAACAACTTCTACTCACATGCCTGCCACAAGAAGAACCCACCTGGAGCCCTCTAAACAATGGGAACTAGGAGAAGTCTGGGACAGGAGCCTTGTGGTACCTGCCTGGGCCCAGAGCTGATCCAATCCCACAGTCCTCTGTACACAGATCCCATGGAGGAGAGAGCTGAACTCTCAGTATTTGGGACAGTCCTGAGAGCATAGGGGAAGCCACCACTTTCGCTCACATCCCTGCCTCTAGAGGAATGTTTCTGGAGCCCTCTTGCCAGAGGAGCATAAGAGCAGTGTGGGACATGATCCTTCTTGTTTCTGGCTGAGCCCAGAGCTGACCCAGGCCCACAATTTTCTTTACCCAGACCCCATGAGGGTTAGAGTTGGACTCAGAGAAGTGCAGATAACCCTGAGGGTTCATGGGAGACAACTGCTCCTGAACGTATACCTGGCCCTAGAGGAACCCACGTGGATCCCTCTGCACACAGGAACCTAGGAGCAGCCAGGTACAGGATTCTTCTAGTCTTTGCCTGTGCACAGAGTTTAAAGCCAGTCTCCAGGAGCGCTGACACACCTGAGAACAGAGGTAAGACCACCATGTTTGCTCTGAGGGCCCCTCCTAGAGCCCTCAGGACAGAAGAAACCAGGAGCATTCTGGGACAGGATCATTCTGGTTTCCTTCTATTTCTGGAGCTGACCCGGTCCCACAGCTCTCGGTACTTAGATCCAATGGTAGAGAGAGTGACTTTCAGATGTGCATGGAATCCTGAGAGTACAGGAGAGACCACCTCTTCTGCTGACATCCCTGTCCCAAGGGGAGCCTACCTGTGGTCCTCTGGACCTAGGAACCTAATAGCAGTGTGGGACAGGATCCTTGCAGTTTCTGCCAGAGCCTAGAGCTGACCCAGGCCAAAGCAATCTGCTCCTAGTTTCCGAGAGGGATAGAGCTGTACTCAAAGAAGTGCAGACAAGCATGAGAGAACATGGGAAACCACCACTTCTGCTCACATTCTGGTTCCAAGAGGAACCTGTCTAGAGCATTCTGGAAACATGAACCTAGGAGCAGACTGGGACAGGATCCCTCTGGTTATATCTGCTCCGGGAGCTGTTCTGGTCCCACAGCTTTCTGTACCCAGGTCCCATGAGGAATAGAACTGGACTCTCAGAAATATGTTCAATCGCAAGGGCACAGAGGAGACCATCACTTCTGCTCACATTCTGGGACCAGGAGGAACCAGTCTGGAGCCTTCTGGTCACAGGATCCTAGGAGCAGACTGGAACAAGATCCTTGGGTTTGCCATCTGCTCCTTGCGCTGACAGGTCCCACAGCTTTCTGGACCTAGCTCCTGTGAGGGACAGAGCTGGACTCCTAAAAGTTCAGACAACCCTGAGAGTTCAGGGGACCCAACACTTCTGCTCACATTCCTGGCCCTAGATGAACCCACATGCAGCCCTCTGGACACAGGAACCTAGGAGCAGTCATGGGCAGGAACTTTCTGGTCTTTGCCTGTGCAGGGAACTGAAGATCAGACTCTAGGGGGCTGTCACATCTGAGAGCAGAGGTAAGAGCACAACTTCTGCACTGAAGGACCCTCCTATAACACCCAAGACATAAGAAACCAGGAGCCCTTCTGGGACAAGATCATTCTGGTTTCTGCCTGTGCCCAGAGCTGACCAGGTCCAACAGATCTCTGTACCCAGATACAATGGAAAAGATCATGACTCTTAGAAGTGCGAAGAATCCTGAGAGCACAGGAGAGACCACTATTTCTGCTCATCTTCCTGGTCAAAGAGGAACCCACCGGGAGTCCTCTGGATGCAGGAATCGAGGAGAAGACTGGGAAAGGATCCTTGCATTTCGCCTGCTCCCAGAGCTGACCCGATTCCCTGGCATTCTGTATCCAGATCCTACGGGGGAGAGAGCTGGACTTTCAGAAGTGTGGAAAATCCTGGGAGCTCAGGAGAGACTATCACTTCTGTTCACATACCTGACCCTAGAGAAAATCACCTGGAGCCTCCTGGACACAGGAACCTAAGAGCAATGTGGGATACGATCCTTTCATTTTCTGCCTGAGCCCAGATCTGACCAGGTCTCACAGCTTTCTGTTCCCATAGCCAGTGAGAAATAGAGCTGGACTGACAAAATTGTGGACAATCCTGAGAGCTCAGGGGAGACCACCTCTTCTGCTCATATTTCTGGCCCAAGAGGAACCCACCTGGAACCCTCTGGGCACGGTAACAGAAGAACAGTTTGGGACAGGAGACTTCAGGTTTTCACCTGTGCCCAGATCTGACCATGTGACATAGCTCTCTTAACCCAGATCCCACTGTGAGAAAACCAGTCTCCCGGAGTGCTGATACACAGGATTACAGGACAGTCAAGCCACTGTCAGAGGCAGTAAGATGAGCTAAATCCAGAGACAATCAGATGGCGAGAGGCAAGCACAGGACCCTAAGCAACAGAAACCAATACTATTTGGCATCATCAGAGCCCAGTTCTCCCAGCAAAGCAAATACTGTATATCTGAACACACCAGAAAAGCAAGATTTGGATTTAAAATCACATCTTATGATGATGGTAGAGGACATTATGAAGGACATAAATAACTCTGTTAAAGAAGTGTGGGACACCACATTTAATCAGGTAGAAGCGCTTAAAGTGGAAACACAAAAATCCCTTAAAGAATTACAGAAAAACACAACTAAACAGGTGAAGGAATTGAAAAAAAACATCCAGGATCTAAAAATAGAAATAGAAACAATAAAGAAATCACAAAGGGAGACAACCCTGGAGATAGAAAACCTAGGAAAGAGTTCAGGGGTCATAGGTGCAAGCATCACCAATAGAATACAAGAGATTGAAGAGAGAATTTCAGTGGCAGAACATATCATAGAAAACATCGACACAACCATCAATGATAACATAAAATGAAAACAGCTCCTAGCCCAAAACATCCAGGAAATTCAGGACACAGTGAGAAGACAAAACCTAGGTATAATAGGTATAGAAGATAGTAGAGATTCCCAACTTAAAGGGCCAGTAAATATCTTCAACAAAATTATAGAATAAAACTTCCCTAACCTGATGAAGGACATGAAGATACAAGAAGTCTTCTGAACTCCAAATAGATTGGACTAGAAAAGAAATTCCACCCATCACATAATACCCAAAACACCAAATGCACAAAACAAAGAAAGAATATTAAAAACAATAAAGGGAATGGGTCAAGTAGCACATAAAGGCAGACCAGTCAAATTTATCTGAAACTATGAAAGCTAGAAGATTCTGGGCAGATATCACACAGACCCTAAGAGAACATAAATGTCAGCCCAGGCTACTATATCCAGCAAAACTCTCAATTAACATAGATGGAGAAACCAAGATATTCCATGACAAAACCAAATTTACAGAATCTATGCCCACAAATCCTGCCTTACAAAGGATAATAGAGAGAAAACTGAAACACAAGGAGGGACATTACACCCTAGAAAAAGCAAGGAAGTAGTCTAATTTCAACAAACCCAAAAGAAGGTAGCAACACAAACATAAGACCACTTCTAACAACAAAAATAACAGGAAACAACAACCACTATTTCTTAATATCTCTTAGTATCAATGGACAAAATTCTCCAATAAAAAGACATAGACTGACAGACTAGATACATAAACAGGACCAAGCATTTTGTTGCATACAGGGAATGGAACTCAGTGACAAAGACAGACACTTCCTCAGAGTAAAAGGTTAGAAAAAAATTTTCTAAGCAAATGGTCCTAAGATACAAGCTGGAGTAGCCATTCTAATATTTAATAAAATCGACTTTCAAACAAAAGTCATCCAAAAAGACAAGGAAGGACAAACACTTCATAACCATCAAAGGAAAAAATTTACCAAGATAAACTCTCAATTCTGAACACCTGAGCTCCAAATGCAAACCCACATTGATAAAGAAAACTTTAATAAAGATCAAAGCACACATGCATGCATTGCACCACAAACAGTAATAGTGGGGGACTTCAATACTCCATTCTCATCAATGGACAGATCATGAAAAAAACAGAAGCTAAACCGAGACACAGAGAAACTAACCGAAGTTATGAGTCAAATGGATTTAACAGATATTTATAGAACATTTCATCCTAAAACAAAAGAATATACCTTCTTCTCAGCACCTCATTGCAACTTGTCCAAAATTGACCATATAATCGGTCACAAAACAGGCCTAAACAGATACAAGAAGATTTAAATAATCCCATGCATCCTATCAGATCACCATGGACTAAGATTGGTCTTCAATAACATCAAAAATGAGAGAAAAATCCACATATACATGGAAGCTGGACAATGATCTGATCAATGATAACTTGGTCAAGGAGGAAATAAGGAAAGAAATTAAAAACTTTTAGAATTCAATGAAAATGAAAGCACAACATACCCAAACTTACGGGGCACAATGAAAGCAGTGCTAATAGGAAAACACATAGCTCTGGATGCCTCCAAAAGGAAACTGGAGGGAGCATACACTAACAACTTGACAGCACACTTAAAAGCTCTAGAACAAACAGAAGCAAATATGCCCAAGAGGAGTAGACAGCAGGAAATAATCAAACTCAGGGCTGAAATCAACCAAGTAGAAACAAAAAGGACATACAAAGAATCAACAAAACCAGAAGCTGGTTCTTTGAGAAAATCAACAAAATAGATAAACCCTAAGCCAGACTAAACAGAAGGCAGAGGGAGAGAGTATCCAAATTAAGAAATCAAAAATGAAAAGGGAGACATAACATCAGAATCTGAGGAAATTAAAAAAATCATCAGATCCTACTACAAAAGCCTAATCAGAGAAAGAACTGGAAGAACTTGAAGGGCTCGAGACCCCATATGTACAACAATGCCAAGCAACCAGAGCTTCCAGGGACTAAGCCAGTACTTAAAGACTATACATGGACTGACCCTGGACTCTGACCCCATAGGTAGCAATGAATATCCTAGTAAGAGCACCAGTGGAAGGGAAGCCTGGGTCCTGTGGTTAAGACTGAACCCCAGTGAACTAGACTGTTGGGGGAGGGGCAATGGGGAAGGGGTTGGGGGAACACCCATAAGGAAGGGGAGGGGGGATGTTGCCTGAAACCAGGAAAGGGAATAACACTCAAATGTATATAAGAAATACTCAAGTTAATAAAAAAAACAAATAAAAGATCATGTATAGGAATAAAAAAAAAGTTGAAAAAAAAGCCTATATTCAACATAACTGGAAAATCTGGATGAAATGGACAATTTTCTAGACAGATACCAGGTACCAAAGTTAAATCAGGATCAGAGAAACCATCTAAACAGTCACATAACTCCTAAAGAAATAGAAGCAGTCGTTAAAAGTCTCCCAAGCAAAGAAAGTCCAGGGCCAGGGTTTAGTGCAGGATTCTATCAGACCTGTGAAGAAAAACCTTATACCAACACTCTTCAAAATATTTCACAAAATAAAAACAGAAAGAACACTATCCAACTAGTTCTTTGAATCCACAATTACACTTATACCTAAACCACACAGAGACCCTACAAAGAAAGAGAACTTCAGACCAATTTCCCTTATGAAGATCGATGCAAAATTACTCAGTTCTCGCAAACTGAATCCAAGAACACATCAAAACCATCATTCACCATGATCAAGTAGTCTTTATCCCAGGGATGCAGGGATGGTTACATATACAGAAATCTATCAACATAATCCATTATATAAACAAACTCAAAGATTAAAAACCACATGATTATCTCATTAGATCCTGAGAAATCATTTGACAAAATTCAACACCCTTTTATGATAAAAGTCTTGGAAAAATCAGGTATTCAAGGCCCATACCTAAACATAGTAAAAGCCATATACAGCAAACCAGTAGCTAACATTAAACTAAATGGGGAGAAACTTGAAGCAATCCCACTAAAATCAGGGACTAGACAAGGCTGCCCGCTCTCTCCCTACTTATTCAATATAGTTCTCAAAGTCCTAGCCAGAGCAATCAGACAACAAAAGGAGGTCAAAGGGATACAAAGTAGAAAGGAAGAAGTCAAAAAAATATCACTATTTGCAGATGATATGATAGTATGTAAGTGACTCAAAAAAATTCCACCAGAGAATGCCTAAATCTGATAAACAACGTCAGCAAAGTGACTGGATATAAAATTAACTGAAATAAATCAGAAGCCTTCCTCTACTCAAAGGATAAACAGGCTGAGAAAAAAATTAGGGAAATGACACCTTTCCCAATAGTCACAAGTACTATAAAACTGATTGGTGTGACTTTGACCAAGCAAATGAAAGATCTGTATGACAAGAACTTCAAGTCTCTGAAGAAAGAAATTGAGGAAGATCTCAGAAGATGGAAAGATCTCCCATGTTCATGGATTGGCAGGATTAATATAGTAAAAATGGCCATCTTGGCAAAAGCAATCTACAGATTCAATGCAATCCCCATTAAAATTCCAAGTCAATTCTTCACAGACTTAGAAAAAGCAATTTCCAAAAAACTCAGGATAGCGAAAACTATTCTCAACAATAAAAGAACATTTCAGGGAATCACCATCCCTGACCTCAAGCTGAATCACAGACCAATATTGGTAAAAAACTGTATGGTATTGGTACAGAGACAGGCAGGTAGATCAAGGGAATAGAATTGAAGACCCAGAAATGAAACCACCTATGATCATTTGATCTTTGAGAAAGGAGCTTAAAACAAACAAACAAACAACAACAACAACAAAAACCCCAGCATTTTCGATGAGTAGTGCTGGTGGTCAGCATGTAGAAGAATGCAAATTGATCTGTATTTATCTTCTTGTACAAAGCTCAAGTCCAAGTGAATTAAGCACCTCCACATAAAGCCAGATCCACTGAACCTAATAGAAGAGATAGTGGGGAAGAGTTTGAAAACATGGGCATAGGGGAAATTTTCCTGAACAGAACACCAATGGCTTATGCTCTAAGATCAATAATTGACAGATGGTACCTCATAAAACTGCAAAGCTTCTGTAAGGCAAAGGTCACTGTCAATAGGACAAAATGGCAACCAACAGATTGGGAAAAGATCTTTACCAATCCTACATCGGATGCAGAGCTAATATGTAATATATACAAAGAACTCAAGATGTTCTACTTAAGAAAACCAAATAACCCTATTATATATGGGGTATAGAGCAAACAAAGAATTTTCAACTGAGGAATACTGAATGACTGAGAAGCATCTAAAGAAATATTCAAGACACTTAGTTATCAGGGAAATGCAAATCAAATCAAGCCTGAGATTCCACCTCACACCAGTCAGAATGGCTAAGATCAAAAACTCAGTAGTAGATGTTGGTGAGGATGTGAAGAAGGAGGAACACTCCTCCATTGTTGGTGGAATTGCAAATTGGTACAACTACTCTGGAAATCAGTCTGGTGGTTCCTCAAATATTTGGACATAGTGCTACCTGAGGACCGAGCTATACCACTCCTGGGCATACGCCCAAAAGATGCTCTGACATATAACAAGGACACATGCACCACTATGTTCTTAGCAGAGTTATTTATAATAGCTGGGAAAAAAAACAGATGTCCATCAACAGAGGAATGGATACAGAAAATGTGGTACATTTATACAATGGAGTACTATCCAGCTATCAAAAACAATGACTTCATGAAATTCTCAGGCAAATGGATGCAACTAGTAATTATCTTGCTGAATTAGGTAATCCTGTCACAAAAGAACACGCATGGTATGCACTCATTGTTAAGTAGATATTAGCCCAAAAGGCCAGAATACCCAATGTAGTATTCACAGACCATATGAAGCTCAAGAAGAAGGAAGACCAAAATTTGGATGCTTCAGTCCTTAGAAGGGGTATCAAAATACTCACTGGAGGGAATATTGGGACAAAGAGTAGGGCAAAGACTGAAGGAAAAGCCACCCAGAGACTGTCCCTCACTGGCCCACATGGGGATCCATCCCATATGCAGCTATCAAACCCAGTCACTATAGCTGATGCCAAGAAGTGCTTGCTGACAGGAGCCTGATATGGATGTCTCCTTAGAATCTTTGCTAGGGCCTTACTGATATTAATGAGGATGCTATCTGCCAACCATTGGACTGAGAATGGGGACCCCAGTGGAGGAGTTAGATAAAGGTCTGAAGGAGCTGAAGGGGTTTGCAATCCCATAGGAAGAACAACTATATCAATCGATCAGACTCCCCAGAGTTCCCAGGGACTGAATCACCAACCAAAGAGTACACATGGGGGGACCCATGGCTCCAGCTTCATATGTAGCAGAGGATGGACTTGTTGGGCACCAATGGGAGGAGAGGTCATTGGTCCTGTGAAGGCTCATTTCCTCAGTGTAGGGGAATGCCAGGGTGTTGAGGTGGGAGTGGGAACATCCTCATAGAAGCAGGGGTAAGGGCCTGGCAGAGGGGGTAACCAGGAAAAGTGATAACATTTGAAATGTAAATAAATAAAATATCCAATAAAATCATAAAAAGAAATGATATTTAATAAAAGTTTAAAATTTTTTGAATAAGATAATCAAAACGAAGCAGAGACTTTGCTAAGTGTGAAGTTTAGAAATAAGTAGAGAGACAAACAATACCATGGGCACACTTAGTATACATAATCGGATTTCATAAAGAAGATGAAAGAGACTTCACAAAAGCAATATAGTAAAGTTTTTCAAAATTTGGTAGAATTTTATTAATCAGTTCTTCATGAGAAGGTGATGCAATCTCTCAGGATATGATAGTCAAGAAGATTCCCTTCCTGTGTTTGTTGCTGTGATGAAATACCCTGACAAAAGGAACTCTCAGAAAGAGAGTTTCTTTACAGTTCCAGGTTCCAGTCCATCATGGCAGGTAACTCCTGATGGCAGGGATTTCAGCTGTTCACATTCCATCCACAATCAGGAAACAGAAACTAATGATGACTATTCATGCTTAGCTTGTTTTCTCCTTTTTTATTCAGTCAAGGACCCCAGCACATGGAATGGTGCCACTCACCGCAGTCAACATAATACAATGTTCCCTCCAGGCATATCTACCTAATGGCTTATTCTACATCCTGTCAAATTGATGATGTTTAGCTGTAACAGTAATAATGATGTGTGTGTGTGTGTGTGTGTGTGTGTGTGTGTGTGTTTGGGGGGCTGTGGTTATATGAGGTTTACAAACAATAGTACATACAGAAACTTGTTCTCCTTTTTCCTTTCCTTCCAGGCCCTAGCCCAGTATACATAGACTCTTACAGAGGCTCTTTGTCACCCTTATTTTAGGTGGTAGTATAATCAATTGATTCCCATATTTCAATGATGCAATAACTGATAGGCCTTTTGTATATCATGTGATATATTTTAGGCGCCATGGCTATTACATTTCTGTAGATCATTAAACTACAGGTTCAAACAGTCTCACTAATGTATTGGATCAATGTAATAATAATGCACAACTATTAGACATGAGGAACTCCTTTCTCAAAACTGCTATGAGGAGCTCCTTGTTCTTTAATTCAGTTTCATTTCTATCCATGCTATCAATGTACATTTTCCTTATGTGTGATTTCCAAAGCTATAATAACATGTCAGATGACTCTAAGCTTTATTATCATAGAGATTAAGTGTCCCACCAGACACCTTCATTTCCTGGCCTTCCACCTACATTTCATTCTCTGGTGATGAAATAAGTAGTAGTGATATAATTTCATGCAGTGAGTATCTTGTACTAAGTTTCTATTTAAAAAAAAGAATAGTGGTCAGAATGGCTAATGTATGTAATACCAGCAATAGGGAGACCGAAGCAAAGGAATTGTCATGAATTTGAGAACAGCCTGGGCTATAGAATGTGTTCTAGTACAGCCTGAGCTACTTAATATTATCTCAAGGAAACCAAAACCATATATAATATATGAACAAACCAATTTTAGACTTTATTCTGAGGGTCCACGTCCTTGGATTAGTCAGGGTTCTCCAAAGGAACAGAAATAATAGGACATAGGAATAGTGAACTTTGTCAGGGAATGTAACAAATTCAAGTGGTTTTCAACAAAAGTAACCAGAAAATTATGCATTTGGGATTAATACAAGTTGTTTATAGCAGGTAGTTCAACAATGGCTGTCTTCTGTCCTAAAGAAGAGTTATTCTGCAGTTGTTCAGTTCATTAGACTGGAAGTCTTAGCTGCTCTGCAGTCTGCACTGAGATGTTCTTGGAAGAAGTAAGTTCTAATACCAGCAGAGGAATACCCTGAAGCAGGAGAGAAAAGCTTGCCAGTGAGAGTGGGACTGGATTGCTGAAAATAAAACCTGTCTTTTCCATGTCCTCTATGTGAGTTGCCACCAGAAGATGTGGGTTCCAGAAGATTTAAGGCGAACTCCTTATCTCAAGTGTAAAAATTGTAGCACGTGAGTCTTCTCACGCAAGTGATCCTGTCAAGAAAACCTCTCATAGGTATGTCCAGCTGCTTGGGTTTTAGTTGATTCTATATGTAGTCAAGTTAACAACCAAGATTAGCTGTCACAGAGCTACTAAAATCATACAAGTCAAGGGCTCAACAATGTATAGCTTGCCTAGCATGTACACTTCACTAAGTTCAATCTCAAGTAACACACACACACACACACACACACACAGAGAGAGAGAGAGGGAGGGAGGGAGAGGAGAGGGAGGGAGAGGAGAGGGAGAGGAGAGGGAGAGGGAGAGGAGAGAGAGAGAGAGAGAGAGAGAGAGAGAGAGAGAGAGAGAGAGAGAGAGGAACATAGATAATTATTCTAAAATAGAAAGTAGTGCAGACTGGTTAGAGACAAAAAGTATACTATAAATTAATCTGTATTAATGATCCCCCAAAACCCCTAAGAACCCCAAATGAAATGACTAAAATAAAACATATATTTGCACATTACAGTAAAGGAAAAATAAAAGGAAATGAAAAATCATAAAAGCATGCACTCAAAACAAGCTACTTCAATTACCTTTGAATTCTTTGAAGATTGAAACATGAAGACTGTTTGACTTCCCACACAAACCACGTATTGGATTTCAAAAACTCCTTCGAAACGCAGAAACTTAGAATATTGATCTAGCAAACATATCCTTAAAATAAATATTAAATAAAAATTGTATGTAAGAAAACATGGAGAACATCAATTATAAGCAAGAATACTCTTCAAGGAACACCAAAATTTATGCTCTTGTCAAAAGCCAAATGATCCTAAGTAGAAATTTGAGCTACATAAAAACTGAGCAGCCAAAGAAGAAGGGGTAAATCTTTATATAAACAAATACCTTATAAAATATGAGTTTACAGTGTATACTAAACTAAAACACAGAAAAATAGAGCTTAGAAGTTGATACACAGATATATTGAATTAAATTATTGAATACCTTTTTCTTTATCCAGGAAATGGACAAAACTACCATACAATATTCAACCATGATTAGATAAAGATATTTTAGGCAGGATTATCACCAGTGGGGAATAAGTGTCTAGCTACCTCAATAACAAAGTATGCAAATATAATGTTAAAAATACCCAACTGAGAAAAAGCCCCAAACACAGGTGGGGAGGAGCATAGGAAGCATAATACATGGGGAAATAATAGGTGGGTGTCTAATCTCAAGTATTATAATAATAATAATAAATACACACAGGTCATATGTTCCACTTACATGACCAAGGGCAGAACAAAAGCTATTCAGATATATGTCATTTACAAAAGTCACACACACACACACACACACACACACACACACACACACACACACACACACACTGAAATTAAGGCTGCAGAAAAATTAAAATGAAAGCCATAAAAAGATAAACCACTCCATTTATTTAAAGCTGCAGTATAACCGTACTTTTAGCTACTTTATTTGGTCCTTCTATGGACCTCCTTACTCCACTCTTATCCCTTCCAACCCCACAATATTGGGTAGGAGAGAAAGAAGGTTAGAGGGGAAAGGCAGCATAGATCTCATTAGGCTACTTCCTATTAATTAGGGGCATGTCCCTTGTACCTTGGGGCAAGTGCAATATTTTTTAATTAATTTATTTATTTTTATACTCCAGATTTTATTCCCCTCCTGGTCCGCCCCCCTCCATCAATTCCACATCCCTTACCTCCTGACCACCCCCTGCCACCTCCTCCAAGTCTCCATGAGGATGTTCCCACTCCACCCACCCCACCAGACCTCTAAACTGCCTGGGGCCTCCAGTGTCTTGAGGGTTAGGTGCATCTTCTCTGACTGAACCTCGACTCAGGAGTCCTCTGCTGTATGTCAGGGGCCTCATCTCAGCTGGTGTATGCTGCCTGGTTGGTGGTCCAATGTCTGAGAGATCTCAGGGGTCCAGGTTAGTTGAGACTGCTGGTCCTCCTATAGGGTCGCCCTCCTCCTCAGCTTCTTCCAGCTTTTCCCTAATTCAACCAGAGGGGTCAGCAGCTGCTGTCCATTGGTTGGTGCACACATCTGCATCTGACTCTTTCAGCTGCTTGTTGGGTCTTTTGGGGGGCAGTCATGATAGGGTCCTTTCTGTGAGTGTCCCATAGCCTCAGTAATGGTGTCAGGTCTTGGGGCCTCCCCATGAGCTGGATCCCACTTTGGGCCTGTCACTGGACCTTCTTTTCCTCAGGCTCTTCTCCATTTCCATCCCTGCAGTTCTTCCGGACAGGAACAATTATGGGTCAGAATTTGACTGTGAGATGGCAACCCCATCCCTCACTTGGGCTCAATAAATTCAATCTTAATTGTCAAATTATCTCCAACCAGGACTCCAGCAACCCAGCGACTCAGCAAATCAACATCCCAGCAACCCAGCAACAGCAACAAGAGAAAAAACAGCAGTGTGTGTGTGTGTGTGTGTGTGTGTGTGTGTGTAGGGCGGTGGGGCAATGCAGCAACAGCAATAGTAGCAGCCTCTTGGGGCTTTGGCAGTTTTATACCCTCAAGAGTCCCCAGAAGTCCAAACAAACAATTTCAGTTGGCAAAGTCATGTCCCTGCCAGAGCATGAGAAATACAGTCAGCTGCTGTGGACAATCTGAAGCAACTCCAGACCCCACACTCAGGATTAAACGAAAACATTCACATAACATTTCTGTGTTTTTAAAGAAACCAAAACTCTGACTACACTGTAGGGCAAAACTAGAAATAAACAAAAAACCTACTACAGGAAAAGAGACGGGTTTTGTAATAATGTTTCAGTTCATTAGGTGGAAGTAATAGCCTCAAATTTTGGTATGTAATGCGCTCAAATTATGAGAAGTAGAAAGTAATAGAATCAAACACCAAAATTGATAAATTCACAGTATTATGAGTCTTTTGAGGGAATAATTTTGCATATTATGAATTTCTTAATAAGCTTTTAAAAATAAGAGCCAACAAGAAATACTTCTTGATTACTTGAACTTGTATTCATGTCATAGTGTACGTGTGAAAATCAGAGGACAACTTGAGGGTGTTAGTTCTCTTTCCACCACGTGGGTCCCAGAGCTAAAACAAGGGTAGTGTCAAGTAATTTTACCTGCTGAGCCATCTCACCAGTTCTAGTATGAGATGTTTTAATGACCTAATCTTAACAGGTAACAAAACAAGCAAGCCAAAATACATCAGAAAAAAATAAAGATTTGATCAGCATGATCATCAGATTTTATTTGACATGTAGAACTATGGATACAACAAAAGAAAACATACTTTTGAAGCACAAAAAGTTGTGCGAACTAGATTATCTTGCTAGAGAATTTAACCAGCTTCATTTTTATAAACTTTTGCAATATAGTGGTTGGTAAGGCATTTGTTTTGTAGCCTTTCATTGTCAAACTATAAACATGTACGTATTCCCATGCGAAATACAAAAAATATTCATTTTGCCTCAAGACTAGCCATATTTTTTGTTTTAAACTTCTCTGAGAATTTCATACATTTGTACACTGTGTTTACCTCGTTTCTACCCCTTCCTTTCTCCTTATAACTCTTCCATATCAACCCCTCTTTAGTTCACGACCTCTTCTATGATTATATTTGATGTTTCCACAATAAACTAATAAGCTTCGTTTTTATTTGCATGTGGTCAGGGCTGACCACTTAGCATTGGTCATTGCTCCTAAGATAATTCTCCCCACCTCAGCAGCTAGTGACTACTTGTAGCTGTGCTTCTCAGCCTTCCTACTGCTGAGGCCCTTTAATACAGTTCTGCATGTTGTGGCGATCCAACCATGAAATTACTTTCGTTGCTATTTCATAACTGTAATTTTTCTATATTTTTGGAGATGGAGGTTTGCCAAGGGGGTCACAAACCACATTTGGAGACCTGCTAACTGATAGCTACCCGGCTATGCTGGGACCTTGTGAAAAGTTTCTCCATCCATATTGACCTGTTGACTGGTATGATCCTTGCAGGTCTTATGCAAGCAACACTGTCACTCAGAATTCAGGGGTGCATCAACTCTGCCCTATTCAGAACAGTCTTCAGGCTGTTACAATGTTTTCACCTTCTCTTCCCTGATGGGTCATGGGTGCAGGACTATGTTAGAGATGTCCCATTTGAGACTGGGCAACTTCACAGTCACTCAGTCTCTGCATTTTGACCAGCTATTGTTCTCTCTAATAGGCTACCTCTGCTACAAAACTAACTTCTCTTATGAGAGAGAAAACAGCACTTATCCATGGCTATAAGGATAAATACTTTCAAGGCAGTTAGAAACCACACTACTTTAGTAACATGGCAGTAGTGTGTTCTGTTTTAAGGCCCATGACCTCTCTGGAGGGTAAAGGAAGGTAACAAAGAGGGAAAGAGAATGAATAAATAACACTGCTGATGTTTGAAAAAGTAATAGAGAAATCTATCATTTTTATAAGCTTTCTTATATATGTATATACTATATACATAAATATGTACATATATGAATATATGTGCATATGTAATTAACCTGATTTATTAACCTAAATGATGGAATAATGCCTGTACCAGAAATCATGGCCTAGGGACTAGGTAAGGGATATTAGCCTTCAGGTTGTTGGTCAGATGTTCCAGGAGACCCCCAAGTAATTCTATTACCATTGCTCTTCGTTGCCTGCCACAACCTAAAGACAGCACATCCTTCAGTTCGAGGACTTGGAGGAACCACTGTGGTAACTTCTCATGGTGTTGGGAGGTGCTACCCAGCTATAAAGCCCAAGAACCACAACAATAATCCCACCGGCATGATAACCAATGATCTGGGGTTTTTGAGATAGGGTGTTATAGTGTAATAGCAGCCGGCCCGGAACTCAGGGTACATTCCAGGTTTGCTCCAGACTCATGTTAATCCCCCTACCTCAGCTCCCAAAGACCTGGAACACCAATGTGATCTACCATGCCCAAGTGGGACTCTTTATCTTTGAGAACATGGGTTCATTTATCAAGATACAAGGTACAATTTAAATAACTTGGGGGGGGTATTGTAGTTTGTTTTCTAGATTTAGGGTTTTTGTTGTTACACTGGATTTTTTTAGGGAAGAATTTAAAGTTTTGTGGGTAGGAAGGAAGAGAGGATTTGGAAGGGCTTTGGGGAAGGGAAGAATACAATGAAAATACATTTAATTTAAAATATGCTTTAAATAACAAAACTGTAACAATAAAAAGAAATAAAAACATCCTATATTTGAGTGATATCCTTAAACTGTCACCACTCAGTTGGCCAAGGGGTCAACTTTATTTAGGCAGAACAAGCAGTTTAATTTGACTATTTTAGTTCCCTATCTGGCTGTATGCCTGTCTATCTATTTTGTATCTGTCTGTCTATCTGCCTATCTGTCTGCCTGTCTGCCTGCCTGCTATCTATCTATCTATCTATCTATCTATCTATCTATCTATCTATCTATCTATCTATCTATCTATCTATCGATTGATCGATCTATCTATCTATCTATCTATCTATCTATCTATCTATCTATCTATGTATCCATCTATCTATGTATCCATCTATCTATGTATCCATCTATCTATGTATCCATCTATCTATCTATCTATCTATCTATCTATCTATCTATCTATCTATCTATCTATCTATCTATCTATGTATCCATCTATCTATGTATCCATCTATCTATCCATGTATGTATCTATGTATCTATATATCTATGTATCTATCTATCTATGTATCTATCTATCTATCTGAGAGCATTGACCCTGAAGTCTTGTCTGCTTTTGTGGAACTCTTCTGGCAACTGGGCCTGATGATTCTCTTCTCTGTCTCCATACACCTTAAAAAATCATCTCTCCGGTCTTTCTACTTTTGCTTCCTTTCCTCTTGTCCTGGCCACTCAAACACTGTTGAGTTGACTACAGTTGTGAGGCAGCTGGGGACTGATGTATTCCCCTATGCAATGGCCACTAGGAGGAGAGCTTGGGATAGCTGCTCCTGTCATGAAAAGAGATGATGAGTTAAGGTGTGAACTGAGACACCTGTCAAGCTGCTCAGAACCTGGGCACCCAGAAGTGGCGGGAATCGCCTCAGCACAGGTGCCCATTGACTTGGTGGGATTGTCTGGGGACTGGTGGATACTCATGTGCTGATGGGATTCCTAGCAGGTACGTGATCCACAGGTAAAGGTTTTTCAATTGCCAAGCACCAGTTACCAACAGACTAGATGTTCAGAATCTGGGAAATAGGCTGGAAAACTGAATGCCTGGGGATGGTGATATAGTCCAGTTGATCAGTAATTCCTTAGCATGCACTGTAGTCTGCATCAACTGGGAGCAGTGGCACACAGTAGTAACCCCAGCATTTGGGAGGTGGAAGCAGGTAGACCATGAGTTCAAGGTTCTCATCAGCCATGTAGAACTATAGAGTTAGAGAATATACTGGGTTACACGAGACCCTTCCCTATTCCTGTCCCCTACTGCCACCACAAAAAAAGGAAAATAAGAGAAAAAGCAAACCTGAGTGCTGGAGGAAAGCTGTGATATTAGGGAGTACAGTGTGAGAGGGATTGGGAGGCAGGAGCAGGCCACATGTACCCTCTTCTGCTGCTAAGTAGCCAAAACCCAGACATTATTGGCAATGCCTATAACCATCAGCATTCTCTGCTACTTCTAGCATTTCTTTCTTTCTTTTGTTGGCTCCTTCTTACTACTGAAAGTGGTAGAGAAAAGATGATCACCCTACAGATACCTTTATGGGGTCAACACCAGCGAATGTAGCATAGAAGTGTGTCTCCTAGATTATTCTGACTGTGAATAATGTGCTTATATATCCAGGGAAGGACCATTTAAACCAGTAATGGCTATCTGTTTGGGCTAACAACAGTTTACTTGTTTCAGCTGATCACAGCCTTGCCTTGTGAACTAATCTGGGTCATTGAGGTTTGAGTTTTGGACCAATCATAGCCTTGCCACTTAACAGCCATAACAATCCCTCTGCTAAGCCCTGTGCCCAAACCCAGTAGTTGATAGATAGAACACTAAGCTCAATGGTAATTTTTAGAGGGTTTATTTATTTATCTTTTGGTCTCACATTACTTTGGGCATTTAAAAAATCTTATTGGTCCTTTGCTTGTATAGTATGATTTCTGATTTTGTGTTTTTATGGTGTGTGTATGTGTGCTTCTTGTTTTAAAATTCTAGTGTGTTTTATTTGCATGTTTGTTTCCTAATAGAGAGAGAGCAACAGCATAGAATTGGATTGGGGAGGTGGGGAGAATCTAGCAGGAGATGATGCAGGGGAAACTGTGTTCAGAATACAGAATATATTTTATGAGAAAATTTTATTTTCAGTAAAAATACACTTAGTATTAAAACAAAACAAAACTGTTTCTCTGCTAGAACCCTGAGGAAATGCTCCCTCTCTGGACAAACTAGAAACAGCAGGGTCGTCTAGAGTTCACTATAAACCCATAGCAAGCACTCTGGTAGGAAGAGCTTCTAATAACCCTGGCTGGAGCTGTGCCTTCAGAGGCCCAGCAAATCAACTGCAGTCTTTTGCATATTTGTCTCAAAGAGTCCTTGGAGTGTTCAAGATGATTGATACTGGCATAAGGGTAGTCCAGCTGGCTGTTAGATTGATAGTCCTTTTGCTCAAGGCAGCCGAGGCAGCAAGAGAATTCAGTTGCTGCTAATTAGAAAAACAGGTTGCTTCATCCCTAGCTCCTTTGCAGGAATACAAGTACCAGACATGAGCTTACAATATAGACCTTAAAAGATTATCATTAATACTGGCAGTGATTTCTTTTTACAAAGAACTGATGTATGTGGATATTTTGCCTACATGTATGTCTGTGCACAGATATACCTTTGCATGCATATCTCATGCCAGAAGAGGTTAAAAGATGGCATTGGATGACCTGGATTGCAAGTAGAAGTGATTGTGAGCTGCCAAGTAGGTTCTGGAATTGAACTTAAGTCCTCTGGAAAACCAACCAATACTTTTCAACCGTGCAGCCATGTCTCCAGCCTCACTGACAGTTATTTTAACAGTACTGAACATTGACCAAGAGGAGATGGGTCGCTTTCTTTGTCTTCAACTAGCAGTTATTAATTTAGTAGACTATCACATATTATGTCAATCTTGATATTTTTCTAGTTTTAAATTCTATTATTAATTCCCTACAGGTTATGGCTCAGGTTGTCAGATTCTATAATCCTCCTGCTCTTTGGGTATTGGTTACTGTACTCAAGCCTTGCAGAGTATCACTGAGAGGTTCCAGCTTGGAACCAGCCTCTATCTTAAAAGAAAAAGGAAGCCTGAGAACTTGACCTGCAGCAGAACCCAAGTTGCACTCAAGTACCAGGAAGGACCCCACGGCTTGTTCTTGGCCAGAGTCACTCCCTAACTACTTCCTAGCAACAGTCAAAGATTAGTCTGATTGTTTCAGATGTACTTTCCGATCATTTGCAATTGTTCCCTGTCTTGCTTCAGAGCACCCACCTGTGGGCTGACAATAGACATTCAGTTAGATGCTTGCAAGGCTGGACACCCCCTCACTTGCTTCTATTTTCTATAAAACCTTGTCCTGATGAGAGTTCAGGGCTGCTTCACCAAACTGTCCTGTGGGTAAGCCCAGACTTCAGTTTGTAATAAAGAGACCCTAATGTGATTGCATTCGAGTTGGTGGTCTCTGGGGGTTTACAAATGCTTCCTGGCACGACACTACCTCCACACCTTTCAGATATCTGGTCCAAATATGACAGAATGAGTTTTTTTCCACTGCGCATAATCATTATTATAGAAGAGTTGCAAAGTCATGCAATTTTTCTAATACTCAAACCAATTATCAAGAGCAGAACACCAATTTCTAAATTACCTGACTTAAGGAGAGCATGACTGAACAATGGAGAAGGAAGTAGAGGATATAAATGGAACAGGAAGAAGCTATGCTGAGATGGGTTTTCTTCCATTTCTAAATGGCTAATCACTAATGGCAGTGTGGGAGGAGAAATGCCTTGACAATGAGTATTGCTGTGCTACAGAATTAGTCTTTGGGGTACTGAGAAGAAAACGATTGTAACCTTGACTGTAAACTTGGAGTCAGGAGAGTTTTTTTGCAGGTCTATTCTAGGGATGAAGAGATGGCTCAGTGTTTAAGAGCACTTGATTCTCTAGCCAAGGACACAGGTTCCTAGTACCCAAATGTACCTTACTTCATAACAGACTGTTTCCGCTACCAGGGGAACAGAGACACTTTTATTTTTTTGCCTCTAGTGGCATCAGCATACACATGGTCCACAGACAAACATGGGGGCTAAACACCCACACATAAAATACAATAAATATTTAAGAGCTATTCGAAATCCTACATCCTAAGATTCTCTACCAGTAGTTTATTTTTATTATTATCTTCCCTGAATGAGTGATTATATCATGCAGTCAGGGTTGAGACTCCATGGTACCAAGAATTTTCTGCTTCCAGATGTCATTAAAATAATGTCTATTTATACATGTCACTGATTGACTCAAACACACATACATATGTACACACACACACACACACACACACACACACACACACACACACACACACACACACGCATCCACATCTCCAGACAAGCAGGGTCAACCAGGACTGAAACTTCCTTGGAGGGTTTTAAACATTTGTTCCTTGCTTATAATGAAGCTTTTAAAGCATTTTTAGGGGAGACATTGGAGTTCAAAGCTGTATGAATAGTGGTGAACAAAAAACTATATAGGATATTTAGATCAAGATCCAAATGAAATCAAAGAAATAAAATAACTGAAACAATGGTTTAGAGGAAAGGAGTAAGGGCAAGAATGTTTGATGATTGAAAATGAAATGCTTTTGAGGTCAACATGTCAGGCAGGTGTTAGTCAACTTCTATTATTATTATTATTATTATTATTATTATTATTATTATTATTATATTTGTCTTCATGTCTTCTGTGGCTCTTTACTTTATGTGTTGATATGAGGGAGCAGAGACAGGTGGGTTCAAAGCCTAGAGTAAGATGGCGTGGTTGGCATATCAGGTAAGAGAAGTTAAGTAGACACTGAGGGTTGCGGGGAGGTGGGGGGGGTGGAGGAAGAGAAGTTTCCCACCTAGGCTGATCCTTTTCCTTGAGTCTCAGGAGACATCTATCTGTATCCTTTCCTGTCCTCTTCTCTGCCATAAATTCTACTGTGACTTAGTATTTGTTCATGTAGGAAGGGGTGAAAGGACATTTCTGCCTCCAGCAAATTCTGCATGTTCACACAGTATAAATACATGATAAAAGTAATAAGCATATCTTTAGCTAAGGTTTAGAGCTTTACCCAAATCATCATTTGTGTATATCTTTGTCCCCTATGCTTCTAATTTTTCTAAAAATAAAAAGTAAAAAAAGCTTTTTAAATTATTATAATTAAAAATATCTTATAGCTATTATATGCTCTATCTCATACATACATTATATATTTTAAATGAATATCAAGACTCAGAGTATTTTTTCCTTTGAAGAAATAAAACCTCCCCTTTCTATTTAGTGTCTGATTTTGAGTGGCAAGAAATGCTTTGACTCAGACTATACAAGCTGACCCCATTTGGCTATGATAGTTCTACATCATCCTGAATGGAACCGCAAACCAATTGAAAAAAATAAGTGTGCTGTATGAATCAGTTCAGTACTCTTCTGGGAAAAAGAACAGGTGCAAGGAGACCCATTTAGCCTCGCTCAGCACTTAATTTTGTGATTCTTCCACCAAGCCTCATGAAGGACAATTTTTGGTCTTTTGGAAGAGATGGAGCAACGTATTTACAAGGATAAAATGGGTTCATTAAGTTGAATCATTCTGCTCATCAAAAATCTGCAGCTTTATGAGAGGAAATCAGTTACTGTCCAAGTTTATATGCTAATGACCCTCTTCATAGTCAAAGCACACTTAAAATACTTATTCATAGGCCAGATGAGGACTTAGAAATACTGAATTTTAAAACAAAGTGCCTTTTTCCCTCTTTTTTTGATGGGGATAAAAAGACTGAATTTGAACAAAATGAGCATTTCTGTCATGGTCTCCATACAATGGAAGCCCAGCTTCAATCATATATGCTTCTATAATACAGGCTGTAGCACTAGTTTCAAAATGCATAATCAAAGAGAAGCATACATAGATTGACCTCAGTTTATGTTAATGGGCTTCATAGATTTCCATCCTAACAAGCATCATTGTGCCCTGTGTTCCATAGATAATGAATAGATACTGACTCACATGCTGAGGAAGCATGCTTAAACACTTCTGATTTCTAAATAAACCATTGTAAGATAAAATTTGGGGATGTGTGTTTACTGAAATGCTTGTCACCAAGGATCTTCCATACATAGACATAGAGAGGACTTGAAAAATAATACAAGTTCTTTAGGAAGTCTTTTCTGTCCAGTATAGCAATATGAGTCTGATCTCTACTTTTATCCCCCATTAATTCTTGGTGTAATGGAGGAGTTAGACTCTTGAGATTGCCAGGTATAGTTGCTCTTCACTGGGATCACCTCTCTTAGACTCATTGCCCTTTATTGGCTATTTTTTAGGAATCACTATAAAATGTGGAAAGGTAAAGACTTTCTGATTTTGGGAAAAAATAGCCCTTCTGTGAGGCTTCTACTGGTCTCCATCTCCAGTGAGGTTCTTGGGGAATATGGGGTTACCTGATGATTAACTGATTAACTCATCTCTAATTTGTAGTCTTTTCAAATGCTCATTTATTTTTACAGCCCTTTAGCTCTAAAACATTCTTGTCACAATCAACCTATACCTTTCACTTTACCCAGAAACTGAACCTAACACATGTGGACTCTTGACTATCCTGTTTATGTTAAAACAGAAGTGGCAATACTACAAATTATTTGACACCTATGCTTCCCCTTTCACCCAGAAAACAATACCAATTATTTTCAATCTTATTGCAAGGTAGCTCCTTCAGAGAACAGTGGAAAGTCTTTACTTGCATCGACAAAGCTCTGATGCTACCAGCAGATTTGTTTGCATTTCCTTAGCCATTCAAAGAGAGTTTATCTTGAGCGAGTTGAAAGTGCCTAGGGACTGAGTGAAACATCTTTGAGCGCATCTAGCCATGATGGTTTTTGAGGACAAGATTAATTTAGGAAGGAAGACTAGTCTTGCATGTGAGTGACCCTATCCCATCCACCAATGGCCCAAGTGAAGGAAAGGGGGAAGAGGAAAGACCCCAGAAGGAAAACTATTTTCTTTCACTCACAGCAGGCTAATGAGGTGTGAGCTGTTTTGATTTAATATGCCCTTTCTCCATACTGAACCTAGTGAAGGAAATTGTTTGGGCTATGAACAAAAGAAATAATTTTCCCCCTTTGCATTATTTCTTAGTTTATAGCTCTGGTCCCAAGTCTGATTAACATAATTCCAAACTCTATAGCTTCAAGTAGCGGTCAAGTTGAGGATCCTACTGCCAAGGGACTACTAATGTGAAAATAATCTCTTTACTATAATATGTATCAGAAAGTTCAATATTAAAATAATTTTAAAAGGAAACTGTATAGGGAAAATTTCAATAGACTTTGGCTTACTTACTCTATGTCATATATTGGACCTTCCCTTTGTATATGTTAGTTGATGTAGATATGGTTGAATTTAGGATGTTTTTGCAAAAGTGAAAGAATGCAACTGTTGATATAATAAATCAAAGTGTTGATATAATAAATCAAAGTGAACTAAGAAGGGGTCACCCCACAAACCATATCATATGCTTAGGTGGTAAAAGGCAAATCTAAGGCCCATCCTTCAGAGATTATATTTCAGGTTCATATTAAATTAATCATTCATTTTCAGATGGAACATATTATGTTATGACTCCTTCCTGAGGAGGAACAGGAGGAAGAAGCAGTATAAAATCTGGCCCTGTGTCACCTATTTACAGAGTCTGAAACAAATTTCAGTGTGACTATTCGTTACACTAACCTTTACTGGCACAAAGTTGAATGCATGATAAACGTATTGAAAAATTCATTTTAGTACCTGATTTTGGTGGCCTGCTATGTTCTCTCTGTACTCTAGATTTTAAAGAATGGGAGGAGTTAGGAGGGGATGTTGGCATGGGCTGAATCTTGGAAGAAGGACAGGATAGTAACCAGAGTAAGGAAGGCAGAACTGCACAGAAGGGTAGCAATAGGAGCGAGTGCATGTAGCAACGAGAAGGCCCAGCATGTGTGAACGAGTGCGGCTGCTTCAGCCTGACATGGTGGCACATGCTTGAAGTCCTCAGAAAAGCAGAATTGTTAGAGCCCAGGAGGAACATAGCGAGATTCTATCCATAAAAGTGAGGGAATATTTCATTTTTTCTAAAGTAAGGGATGGTAGTTACGAAGATTTAAATTGGGACACACACACACACACACACACACACACACACACACACACACGTACGTGTGTGCAAGTGCACGTTTCCACATATTCTAGACACAGAAATACACAGATAACATAATTTACAAAGAGGTATAAACATAATGGCTGCCAGGAGGGGAAAAAACAGGTTTGTTTTGTTCCTGAGAACTAAGCAACACCAGATTGTAAATTTGTTGTGGTGAGTACTGAAACTTGTATGATTTCTCTACAAAGGCCTCATGATTCCTGCATTGAGGTAGGTGGAGAGTGGATGCTTTTCAGTGTGGAATGCTTCCATGCAGTGTGATGGACTGAAGGCCAAAGATAGTGAAAACCAAAGGACCACACCAGGAAGAAGATGTGTGACTGCATCTGGACAGACCAGCGATGGGCAGCAGAAAACCTTGCCATATAGATTTAAATAAGAGTTCAGTAGCCTTCCTTTATATAAACGATATACTGGCTGAGAAAGAAATTAGGGAAACAATTCTCTTCACAATAGTCACAGATAAAATATATTGAGGTAACTCTAACCAAACGAGTGAACGATCTTTATGATAAGAACTTCAAGTCTCTCAAGAAAGAAATCAAAGAAGACCTTAGAAAATGGAGAGATCTCCCATACTCATGGATTGGTAAAATTAACATAATAAGAATGGCCATCGTACCAAAGGCAATCTTACAGATTCAGTGCAGTCGTCATCAAAATTCCCACACAATTCTTCAAAGACATGGAAATAGCAATCTCAAATGCATCTGGAAAGGCAAAAAACCCAGATTGGCAAAAGCAATTCTTTTTTTAAAATTTATTTACTTATTTTACATATATGTATACTTTATGTATAAAGGCACAATTCTTAAAAAAAAAAGAACAGCTTAGGGGTTGGGGATTTAGCTCAGTGGTAGAGCGCTTGCCTAGCAAGCGCAAGGCCCTGAGTTCGGTCCCCAGCTCCGAAAAAAAGAAAAAAAAAAAAGAAAAAAAAAAAAAACAGCTGGGGGAATCACCATCCCTGACCTCAAGCTCTACTACAGAGCAATAGTGATTAAAAACTGCATGGTATGGTACAGAGACAGACTGGTTGGTCAATGGAATAAAATTGAAGATCCAGAAATAAAGCCACACACTTATGCACACTTGATCTTTAAGAAGCCAAAAATATACAATGGAATAAAGAAAGCATCTTCAGTAAATAGTGCTGGTCTAACTGGATGTCTGTATGTATAAAAATGAAAATAGTCCCATATTTGTCACCATGCACAAATCTCAAGTCCAAGTGGATCAAGGACCTCAAAATAAAACCAGACACACTGAATCTAATAGAAGAAAAAGTTGGAAAGAACCTTGAACTTATTGACACAGGGGGAAATTTCCTAAACAGAACTCCAATGGCTCATGCTCCAAGGTCAAGCATTGACAGATGGAACCTCATGAAACTTCTTCATGAAAAATCTTCACTAACCCCACATCCAATAGAGGGCTAATATCCAAAAATATATAACTAATTCAAGAAGCTAACCACCATAAAAACCAAACAACCCAATCAAAAAATGGGGTATAGAACTAAACCAAGAATTCACAATAGAGGAATCTTGAATGGCTGAGAAGCACCTAAAGAAGTCCTTAGTGATCAGAGAAATGCAAATTAAAATAATCCTGAGATTCCACCTTATACCAGTCAGAATGGCTAAGATCAAAACCTCAGGTGACAACACATGTTGGCTAGTATGTGGAGAAAGAGGAACACTCCTCCATTGCTGGTGGAATTGCAAAGTGATACAACTACTCTGGAGATCAATTTGGAGATTCCTCAGAAAATTGGAGATAGACCTACCTGAGGACCCACCAATACTACTCTTGGGAATATAGCCAAAAGATGCCCCACATGCCACAGGGGCATATATTCTACTATGTTCATAGAGGCCTTATTTGTGATAGCCAGAAGCTGGAAACAACCCAGATGTCCCATGGCAGAAGAATGGATACAGAAAATGTGGTTCATTTACACAGTGGAATACTACTCAGCTATTAAGAATGAGGACATCCTGAGTTTTGCAGGCAAATGGATGGAACTAGAAAATATCATCCTGACTGAGGTAACTCAGATCCAAAAAGACGTGCACGGTATGTACTCACTAAGTGGTACAAAAAGGTACAGAATACCCAGGACACAACCCATTGGACTCAAGAAGGTTAACAAGTTTAAGGACTCAAGAGAGGATGCTTCAGTCGCACTTGGAAGGGAGAAGAAAGTAACCACAAAGTGGGAGGGAGGGAGGGACAGGGAAGGGAGAGGAGATGGGGGTGGGGGAGAGAGGAACATGATCTGGTGTTGGGTGGGGGAAAAGGACTGAGGCCCTGAGGGCCAGCAGAAAGAATGGACACAGGGAACCTGGTGGGGGGGAGGTTGAGAGGACACTCTAGAATGTACCAGAGACATGGGGAGTGAGAGATCCTCAGGACTGAAAGGGGAGGTACCCTAGATGAAATGCCCTACAGTGGGGAGAGGGAACTTATTGAACCCATCTCTAGCCGAAAGACAGGGCATCAAGTGAGGGATGGGGTTGCTATCCCACAGTCAAAGCTCTGACCCATAATTCTTCCTGTCTGAAAGAAATGCAGGGATGGAAATGGAGAGAAGCCTGAGGAAAAGGAGGTCCAGTGACAGGCCCAAAGTGGGATCCAGCTCAAGGGGTGGCCCCAAGACCTGACACCATTACTGAGGCTATGGGGCATTCACAAAAAGGGGTCTATCATGACTGCCCTCCAAAAGACCCAACACGCAGCTGAAAGAGTCAGATGCAGATATGTGCACCAGCCAATGGACAGCAGCTGCTGACCCCTCTGGTTGAATTAGGGAAGAGCTGGAAGAAGCTGAGGAGGAGGGTGATCCTGTAGGAGGACCAGCAGTCTCAATTAACCTGGGCCCCTGAGATCTCTCAGACACTGGACCACCAACCAGGCAGCCTACACCAGCTGAGATGAGGCCCCAACACATACACAGCAGAGGACTCCTGGGTCTGGGTTCAAGAGAAGACTCACCTAACCCTCAAGAGACTGGAGGCCCCAGGCAGTTTAGAGATCTGGTGGGGTGGGTGAGGTGAGGACATCCTTGTGGAGACAGGTGGCGGGATTGGGGCAAGGAGGTATGGGATGTGGAACAGTCAGGGGGTAGACCAGGAGAAGGATAAAATCTGGAGTGTAAAAATAAATAAATAAATAAATAAAATTTGAAAAATAAAAGAGTTGGTTTTTGTCATATGACAAAAATCCTGAAAAAGGGATGGATCTAGGTCATGTTGCAACTCTGTGATATATTATTGTTACATCACTTCGTCATCCTTCCTCCTCCTCCTTGTTATGTGCCTTGGATATTTGTTGTTGCATTACAAGCTCCTGGACAAGGGCATCCTCCCGCTGAGTTCTGAGCAGGAAGGAGGGAGGAGGATTCTAGGGCTTTCTCTTAAGAGGAAGGGGAGCCTTTCACAGGTATTTCCCTAACCTCTTTTGACAGAGCCATGTCATATCACCTCCCTTGTTGCAAAAGAGAAATTCAGGATTTATGTTTCTAGATACTCTAGTAAAGGGATACCAGAAAGGAAGTTGAGCAATGGGGTTAATAGCACAGTGACTGTTATAGAAGTGACTCCAAGGAATTGACATTTCAAGAAAAAGGAGGAACTGTTACTAAAACTAAATTTTGGGCTTATATTATAGTCATGGAAAAAGTTAGTGCTATTAAGAAGCAGTAAGTCTTGCCACAGCTTATATGAATAGTGAAAGACAGTCCTGTTGCATATACTTAAAACCTGAAAAGGAAAAGAAATCAGGAAAGCTCCAGATGAAATTAGGCAACAGGTTCAAGAGAAAACAGTAACTGAATATCATTCATATATATGTATATGTATATGTATGTATGTATATATGTATATATATATAATCCTAAAATATCATGCCTCTAGTAACTACCATTTGTAAATTCTTCTGAGAAAGCTCTTAGTTTGACTGGGTTTTCTGGGTTTTGCTAGTAGCTCTGAGCTCTGCTGACATGCAATTGATGTCAGCTGGCTAGTTATCTGGTGATGGTTGGTCTAAGACATTCTTGGTCTTTTAACATGGTCCCAGAATTCTAGGTTGAATTTCTTGCCATATACAGGAAGGCATCCTAGTCATGCAAAATCTCTTGTAATCTAGGCATTGGAATAGAATTGAAACAATATAATAGCTTATACTTTGCTATTTGAGCAAAGCAAGTTATAAGGCTAGCCCAAATGCTAAAAGGAAGCAAAGGGACTCTGGTTGTTTGAAGAAGGAATAAATTTGAGTTATAGACACAAACGGGGAAAAATGGAACCTTTTACTTATAATCTATCATATTGTCTGTTTCTTGAATAATTATTCTTTTTTTTTTTTTTCGGAGCTGGGGACCGAACCCAGGGCCTTGCGCTTTCTAGGCAAGCGCTCTACCACTGAGCTAAATCCCCAACCCTGAATAATTATTCAAATCATGATTATAGAAAGTCTATCTGCTTCTTATAGATGGGTAATTAATGTCCACAGCTCAGCTTATCTTAAATCAGTTAAAATAAATGATTTAAAATATCAGGGATACTGGTAACTTTTCATCCTAGCACTTGGAAGGCAAAGGCCAGTGGGTTGTTGCAAGTTCAAGACCAGTCTAGTCTATAGCTTGAATTTCAGGGCAGCCTGGACTACATAGTGAGACTCTGTCTTAAAAATAGTGTCAGGCATAGGGTATGGAGAGGCATATTGTTTGGTGATTAAGAGTACGTGTTGCATTTGCAGAGGACACAGTTCCCAGCACCCATACGGCAGTTAACAGTCATCTGGAGTTCCAGAGTATCTGAGGCCTTAGTCTGGCTTCCAACTGACACTATAAATACACAGTGCATAGACAGGCAAAATACCCAGGCACATAAAATAAAAATCAAATTTAATAAGAGGTCATTGATGATAGTTGTAAATATGGGTGAACATAGGACACTTAGAATTTCATATGGTTCAATTCTTGTTTCATGTTGACATGCTAACTCTAGTATCCCTGAGTTCTTGTCCTTTATTTGATGTTAATTTCCCCCACCTCTCCCTAGTCGCATACCAAAGTACAAAGTACCAATTCATAATTGAATTGTTTGGTTACATGTGCCTGGTTTATCAAACAACAGAGCTCTGGTAAAGCTCAGGCACACGGTGATGGAGTTGAGTGTTGAGAGCTTTTTCGCGCATCCAATGCTCCTTAACACAGCTAAAACAAATAACAGCAAATCTAGTTCTCAAAGCTGTGACTGTCAGTGCTTCTCCTGACTGGTTGTCCGCATCCAGAGCACGCATCTCTCCATTTGTGGCAGCATAGATCATCTTCTTCCCTCTGCCCTTTCTAGTTAGCTTTATATGAATGTATGATTAGAGGAGGGGAAATGGGAACTCTAAACCTATAGTGGAATGAGGATGTTTCTCAAACAATAATGTTCTCAAATACCACAATGACACTATTATCAAGTTATGGCATCTGAAGAACACATCTAACTCCCTTACCAGCTGTTCAGGAATGAGCCAGCACAGAAGCCATGAAGCAAGCAGTTTAACTTTAAACTGCTCTTCATGCAGCTTAACAAATTATCCTTTGAAAGTCGCTTCCTTTCCAGTGACACTTCTCATGCTCGTGTGTTAAAAAATGCCACCGACTCAGGCTTTTTATTAACTTGTCAATGCATCCAAAGTGTTTCACAGAACCCCCATGGGGATTTTTCTTGTCTATTAAGCCTCCATGGTACCACATAGGCCTTTCTCCCTAATTAACAGTGACAGGTTCTTTTTAGTGGAAATACCCAACTCGCACAGTACAAGAGGGAGCACGTGGGTGGAAATGGATTTGGATCATTTGCTACACAAGCAAATGGAAGCGAGCAGTGCTAACAACCATAGGACTGCAGAGGGGGTATTGAGCAAAGGGCCCCGAACAGTGAAGTCAGACAAATCAACAGTGAATTGAAGTGACACAGACTGCTCGCTCTTAAGGACCTGAGCTATCTCAGTTCCTTAAGAGACCACATTACTGAGTCCACAATGCCAGTCTGTTCATATTTTGGTATGTGAGACTGTTCTGGGAGCTTTGGTATTGCCCCTGTGGATCCATTCCTATACCATAGGGGTCTTTGTTAGACAGAAGTTTTTTGTTTGTTTTAAAACTACCCCATAGTGTTTTTCTTCCTAGATTCCATTGGTCTGTATAGTTATGAACTGAACTGTAGATACCATTTTTAGTTCCTGTCCACTTCACCATGCCAATAAATTCAGATTCCAGGGGAACATAAATCTGTCTTAAGTTCACTACAAATCTACGAATATAACCAAAGATATGGCTCAGATTCATAGAGCATCCATAAAAGGATGCCAAAAATTGCAGAGTGACTGTAGCAAGCCTTGAGAGGACACACCCTATCATCCAGATATTTATATGAAAATCTTGTTAAAACATCAGAAGTTCATACTTTACTCCAATAGGAGGAAAGAATCTGTTGGCAAATTCCAAGGTTCAAATAAAGGAATCCTTTGCAACTTTCATTGAAAGTTTCAATGGCATGCAATCATAATATTCAAGCATTGAGTGCTTTTGGACTTCCAGTTTTTTTATGTGGCATGTGTAGATCTTGGAAGTTTCCAGACCCATCTTTATGACAAGAAAATACAACCTGAAAAAAAAGCCCCACAATCTTCTTTTGATCTATTACAGAGCTGAGATGTTAGGGGAAGTGATATTGTGAGACTTGAGAGTCAGAGCCCAGCTTTGCTTATATGCAACAGAAACAAGCTGGCCATGCACTGGGAAGAACATTTAAATAGGGATTTTGAGAACTTGCTGAAGCTGGCTGTAGACTAGGACAGAGAGAGAGAGAGAGAGAGAGAGAGAGAGAGAGAGAGAGAGAGAGAGAGAGAGAGAGAGAGAAGGTATGTTGGTGAGGACACTTGTATTTTCTTTTTTAAAATTAATGTATTTATTTATATAACTTTTCTATTTGTGTGTATGTCTACATTATACAGAAGGACCTCAGATCCCATTACAGGTGGTTGTGAGCCACCATGTGGTTGCTAGGAATTGAACTTAGGACCCCTGGAAGACCAGCCAGTACTCTTAACTGCTGAGCCATCTCTCCAGCCCAACTCTTGTATTTTCTTAGAAGGCAAAAATAAAGACAAGCAAGGCTTAGTGTATAACTCAGTGATAGTGTACTTACCTCATATGCATGAAACCCCAGGTTTCATCCCGAGCACTACAAACATTAAATAAGTAAATAAATACCTTAAAAGATTTCATAAGCTCTGATACCCACAGTTATAGATATTATCAAACACAACTCAACTCCTAGCCAGATTAACATGGATTTATAACAAAGGCCCATGTTTCTTTTAGCTAATATAGTGTGTTTGACTTTAAATAGATACTTTGAACCACTTTTAAAAGACATAAAAATCAGTACAAACCCTGGCTGTGGTAGCATCTTGGGCTCAGACATGGGCCTCAGTGGCAGCTAAAACCTGTAGTCTACCAGAGCAGCCAGGGTGTGTGTTAATGTCTGTGGCCTGTGTTGCTAAAAGATCATGTAGATTTCTGTGGTCTGGGCTACAACCTGAAGGCATGTTGATGTCCATGGGGGGCCAAATTGATGTGAATAGCCTACACTGTGACCTGAGGTCATGGTGACGTCTGTGGTCCAGGCTGCTTTCAAGGGTCTTATCTGGGTCTGTGGTCCTATTGCAGCTGGAGGTTGTGTTCATGGTCTGTATTCTGTTGCCAGGAAGCATGTGGAAGCCCTCGTTCCCACTGACTGTAAAGAGCAAGGAAGCCAACTTCATAGTGACATCGATGACTTCAGTTGCACAGTTGAGAAAGAGGGACATAAAGAGCTTCTGTGACAACCTTTGCTCCCACGCCTCCCACCCCCAACAGTAGCAGTCTAAATAGGAAGCCACTGAAGAGAACTCTTTAGAAGCATGATGAAGATACTGAAGTTAGCTCTCTACAATTGGTGGCTTCTGGCAAGGTTGCAGGAGGGGAAGGAAGGGTTCAGTTCTATTTAAGGGCCAGGTCACTCAGAGTGTGGCCATGCTCCAGTGAGTCTAAAGGAAACATAAATTGGACTTGCTTTTTAAATTTTTTAATTTTAATTTTTATTCTTGTAGTTTTTCTGGGGTTCAACAAAGGGTTGGAAAATGGACATGGAAGGACTGGGAAATGAGTGCACGCAGGGTGAATGATATGAAATTCTCAAAGAATCAATAAAAGTCAACAAAATAATAGTACAGGACTGGGAATGTATCTAAAGGGGTGGAATACATACTTAGAATGCGTGAGGCCTCTTGTCTGGTTCCCAGCATTGCATAAACCTGATGTGGTGGATCATATCCATCTTGTAGTCTTGATATTCAGGAGAAGAGGCAAGAGGATCAGAAGTTTAAGGTTATCAAGTATACAGGAGTCCAATCCAGATTGGGTTTTAAGAGACCTGAGTTCAAAAAAAAAAAGGACAAAAGAAAGCAAAAGAAAGAGGTAAAGAAAGAAAAAGGAAGACAAAAGAAGAAAGGAAAGAAAGAAATTAAACCTAGAAACCATTGTGGCAATTATGAAAAGTAGAGTTAAAGTAACTCTAAGTAGGTGACTGGAGAGATCAGTAGAGTAGTTGTTGCTCTTCCTGAGGTCCTGGGTTGGACTCCAACTACTTCCAAGTGGCTCACAACTACCAACAACTCTAGTTTTGGGAGATCTGATTACCTGTTCTGACCTCTGTGGGCACCAGGCACACATACGTGTGTTACATATGCACTCATGTAGGAAAAACATGCACATCAGTAAATCAGTAAATCAGTAAATCTTCAAAAACTAGCTATTTAATGTATTAAGGACTGTAGTATTTAAAACAGACAGCATGTAAAAACAGATGAGAGTAGGAATTCTTTTTTTTAAAGATTTATTATTTCTTTATTTATATGAATACACTGTCACTGTTTCAGACACACCAGAAGAGGGGATCAGATCCCATTACAGATGGTCGTGAGCCACCATGTGGTTGCTGGGATTTGAACTCAGGACCTCTGGAAAAGCAGTCAGTGCTCTTAACCACTGAGCCATCTCTCCAGCCCTGAGAGTAGGAATTCTTTAAAAATAAAGGAATAATAGGAGTTAAAAAATAAGTTTAACAAAAGTCTTTGATGGGATCATCATTGTACTGGACATGGCTAGGAAAAGAATCAGTGACCTAGAAGGCAAGTTGGCTGAAACTTTCCAAAATGAAATGAAAAGACAGAATATCATCTACAGCTTTCCAACAAGTGAAATAATAATTTTACTGTAATTCCCACAATTAAAACATTATTTGGGGAGAAATATGAGATTGCATAAAAGATACAGATTTTTTTTCTGGAAAAAATTATACTGTTCTATAAAATGTTTCAACAAACTCCTTACTTGCAATTGATTTAATTCTGAAGGAGAGACTTTCTAGCAATGATATTGTTACCTTATTTAAAAATATTGGAATTAGTAAGGAATCAACATGTGTACATTGATAAAGCTATTTGAGGAAGATTTCTTTCTCTTGCACAGGAAGGCTCAAGCTGCTGGTAGAAAGAGAAAGGTACCTGGACCCACAAAAATCACTAGAAGAACCGCACTCCTTTGTTCTTGTAACTTTGCCATCTTCTCTGGTATTTTGCTCATCTTCTGAGTCATAGTTGACTCATCACCAGCATGTCTGTGCTAACAAATAAGGGAATGAGGGAAAGGAAATAAAGCCCACAGTTTGTCCTTTTAAGAATGAATAAATGATTGAACACATCATTGGCATGTATTGGGTTTATCAACATGCCCTTTACTGAGTAACATTTGTGCTCAGTCCTTGTCTTTTCCCCCAGTTTTCTTTCCTGTGCATCCAAGAGTAACAGTGACTAACCTGAAGGAACTGAAAACAGTGAGTTTTAGAGGGAAGGCAAAGCTTTTGTCTGAGCCTTTGTGCTGGTCTGGTCCTTGCAAGGTGGTCAAGAAAAATTATGTAAAATAGCCCAGAGAAAGACCTGACAGGCATTGGTACTACATGCCTGTAATTCTAGCTATTTAGAGGACTGAGGCAAAAGGATAGTAAGTTCAAAGCCTGCTTGGTTTATAGGGTAAAACTTAGAGCTACTGTTTTATCTACAGTGCAGAGAATATCAGTATTTTTGCTTATTTCACAAGTGCTAAAGAAATAACTCAGTATTTCTTGTATTAATTCAGACTCACTTCTGAGGGCAAATTCAATGTTGGCTTATTCAAATGTACTATCTAAAATTATGCACAATAAATATAAGGTTATGGGTATACCTTATGGAGGAAGCAGCAGGTTTTGTAGAGTCAGAAGACCAGGAAGTTGGCTGTGATAAGATCTCCTACAAACAAGGAAGCTATACCCATGATATCTCAACAATATGGCCACTTAAACAAGACTTGAAAAATGATAATAGCAATAGACATGTTAACATGGAAGGAGGAAATCTCACAGGGTCCCACTCATAGACAAAGAACTATGGGAGTGGGGGTTAGCTTTTCTTAGGGATGAGCTCCCTAAATGATTGTCCAATTCAAACTGGTAAACCCTAAAATCATATGCACACAAACTACACTCAGTAGAATTAGCAACTTATATTTGTATATTTATGTTATATGTTGCAAATAAAATTTATGTCACACACACACAAACACACACACATTATATGTTACAACAATAATCAAAATGAGGGCACCATTTTGAGAAAGAGTGGGGTGCATTGAAGACTTTGGAGGAAGGGGGCATGAGCTAGGTTGGAGGGACAATAAGGAAATATAGAGGTGATATAATTATGTTTTGATTTATTTTTAATAAAAACGAAAATAATTTCTTGAAAGATAGTCAATTTCTTTCTTTCCTCGCAGACAAGCCTACTTTGGGAGGCAGAAAGACATGTAGGACAACACGTTACAGAAGTCATCTGGTTTTCATCTCTCTTGTTGGCTAGACTGTTTCCTTCTCTGTTGTGTTAAAGATGCTCGTTAAGATTTTATCTTCCTTTTTATTTGTTATTTTGTTTATTTACCATTCAAATGCTATCCCCTCTCCTGGATTCCCCCCAGAAAACCACCTACTCCATCTCCCTTCCCCCTGCCTCCACTAGGGTGCTCTTTCACCCAGTCACACACCCACTCTGGCCCCACAGCCCTAGCATTCCCCTCACTCTACATGTTACATCTTTCTAAAACAATTTGTACATATCTTGAAGATTATTTTCTAGTTGTTAGTCTTAGTCTTCAATGGATAAACTTTTGAATAATAAAAACTTACTCGTTAATGGGAATTTTTTTTTTATCTTCTGCATTCCAGAAACAAGGTAAGTAGAAGGCAAGAGCATTCTTTCTAAGAATGTGGCATGAATTTTCCACTTAGGGGTATGCAGAATTTTCATTTATCAACTCTCTGAAGCATTTTTTATATGTTCAAAGACCTGTGTGAGTGGATTAAATAAAGCCATTTCAAAACTAAATTCTATAAAATCATCATGGAACACATTTATCCTCAAAATGGGATAAACATTTGATATGTCTTTAAATTATTTTAGTTGTTTTTACTATTTATGCTACTGAGGGCATTTCCGTGTCTGTTGGCTGTATGGAAGGACTCGTGTGTAATAGTATGCTGCTGCGAATCTCTTTCCAAGACTATATTCAGTGACATGGCTGCTTAAAAACAGAAATACCTGCATTATTTATATCACAGAAACTGACAAGAAACTAGAAATCATGCACCTAGCCCTGAGAATTGAGTGCTAACTCTAATTTCCATTGTATCCCATTGGCCAGAATTTGCCTGCATAGTCATACCTAGTTGCAGGAGAAGCTAGACTATGTAGTCTTTAGCTTAGGTAGAGATAGCTTATGTAGGGATAAAGTTAAGAATTGTGTTATCAAGAGCAAGGGGACTATGCACATTGCTAGACAATTAGCAGTACCGTGTTTAATATAAAAAAGCAAGTTGATGAGTTTCTATCCCTGTGGATTTGCTCTGTATCTAGTTTATTAAGAGAGACGACAATAAACTCAAACTACACATTTAGAAGCCTGCTCAATCTACAAGCACAAAGTTGGTAAAATTTGGAGAATTTAGTTTATTATTCTCTAAATAGAACAACCTTCCATTCCTTGTGTTTATGCTTAGAAAATGCAAACACATACAGATAAACCAACGATGTGATGGAAAAAAGAAAGAGATCTCTTTGTAGGTGAGATACAATGAAAAACCATCATGGAAAAACAAAGGAGATAGAATTTAAGAATATTGCAAAACAAAATGTTCCCAGAAGGATAGTGGAACACAAAGGGAGACTCCATACCAGGCTCAACTTTCAGAGGGACTCAAGTAAATGTCTTGAATATATACACATGTAAAAGAATGTGTTGACGGTGAGAGGATAATCCAGACCATTAATTTGGGGAGGAAGAGGCCAACAGATCTTTGAAAGTTTGAGGTTAGCATGAGCTACATAGTGAGGACATGTCTAAAAATAAAGTCTATAGTTATTCAAATGGATGGAAGTAGAAAATATCATCCTGAGTGAGGTAACCCAATCACAAAAATCCATACGTGGTATGCACTCACTGGTAAGTGGATATTAGCCCAAAAGCTCAGATTACCCAAGATACAATCCACAGACCACATGAAGCTCAAGAAGGACTACCAAGGAGCGGATGCTTCAGTCTTTCTAAGAAGGGGGTTACAAAAATATTCATAGGAGGCGACTTAGTTAGGGTCTTATTGCTGTGTACAGACACCATGACCAATGTAAGTTTTATAAAGGACAACATTTAATTGGGGCTGATTCAGAGGTTCAGTCCAGTATCAACAAGACAGGAGCATAGCAGCATCACAGCATCCAGGCAGGCCTGGTGCAGGAGGAGCTAAGTTCTACATCTTCACCCAAAGGAAGCCAGGAACAGACTGAGCATCCCCAGGCAGCTGGGAGGACGGTCTCCAAGCCCACCCTCACAGTGGCACACTTCCTCTAACAAGGCCACACCTTCTAATAGTGCCACTCCCTGGGACAAGCATATGCAAACCATCACAGGAGGAGATATGGAGACAAAGTTTGGAATAGAGCCTGAAGGAATGGTCACTCAGAGCCTGCCCCACCTGGGCATCCAGCCCATATACATCCAGCCACCAAACCCAGACAATATTGCTGATGCCAAGAATTGCATGCTGACAGGAGCCTGATATAGCTGTCTCCTGAGAGGCTCTGCCAGAGCATGACAAATACAGAGGTGGATGCTCACAGCCAATGCTTGAATTGAGAATGGGGTCACCATTGGAGGAGTTAGAGAAAGGATTTAAGGAGCTGAAGGAGTTTGCAACCCCATAAGAAAAATAATACCAACTAACCAGAACCCTCAGAGTAAACCACTATCCAAAGGCTACAGATGGACAAACCCATGGCTCCAGCTGCATATGTAGCAGAGGATGGCCTTGTTGGGCACCAATGGGAGGAGAAGCCCTTGTTCCTGCCAAAGTTGGAAGGCCGAGTGTAGTGGAATGTCAGGTCGGGGAGGTAGGAAGGAGTGGGTGGTTGGGGAGGAACACCCTCATAGAAGAAGGGGGAGGGGATGGGATAGGGGTTTTATGGATGGGAAACTGGGAAAGGGGATAACATTTGAAATGTAAATAAAATATATCCAATGAATAAAAGTAATTCATTAAAAAATAAAGACCTCTGAAGAAAAAAAAAGTAAAGTCTATGGTTTTGATTTGATAAGAAACTTGATAATGCATGTAGGTCTTACTAAAAATAATGTCGCTTTAAGCTTTAGCTCTTTGAGCACTTTTTACCTGATAAATCAATCTTTGTAATTTAATATAATAGAGATAGTGAGGCAAGCAAAAATATGGCTAGGAACTAGATTTAATGTTTGAGAACTTGGTTGTAATATCAACGTTCAAGCAATCTTTTGTTCATCCCACGTTAGAATACAGTGATGTTTCCAGCATGTAATATGACCAGGGACTTGTTTTATGCATATATAATTATATGAAATGGGCAATGTGTCCAAATATTTTATCTTTCAAAATTATATCAGAACATTGAATAAAAATGCCAGAAGGAAAAATATTTGCAGTATGATACATGTTAAACTGCTTATATTCTTCTTAAAAAGTAAAATGGTACATTCTATTTTCATCGACATTTTTGTTCAGGACATCAAGAAAGCCATTAGAGAGTTATGGATGTAGATTTAGGGTTGGTGATATGAATGATTGATGTTTCTGTGTATTTACCATAGCTGGGGATTGCTGTAGAGTTAAAGGATTCTTTAAGATGCTGGATATTTGACTTCCACAAACAAATACAACAAAAAACAATGTTATATTTGAACTAGGTATGGTGGCACACTCCTGTAATGCCAACATTCAGGAGACTGTAGTAGGGTAAGTATAAATTCAAGGCCAGGCTAATAATTTGAGTTTCAGGCCAACCAGAGCTACACAGGGAGCTCTTGTCTCAAGAAAATAACAACAAAAATTCTTAAATAATCTATATCTCATTTTTTGATAATTGGACACAAGTCTTAAATACTGAGTGTAAAATGCCACAAAATCCTAAAGCAAATACAATGCTGCCTACATACACGTCTGTGTAACATGTATACATGTATTACCTTCAGAGGCCAGAACATGTAATTGGATCTCTGTAACTGGAGTTAAGTTTGTTGTGAACTTCCATATGAGTGCTAAGAATCAAACTTGGGTCATCTGGAAAAACGAACAACCAAAAAACAAACAACAAAGAACAAGTGCTCTTGTCTGCCGAGCCAAGCCACCTCTCCTCGCCTTATTTACTATTATTAACATCCTTGTTTGAATGTTGTGGTTGTTTAAATGAAAATGGCCCTCATAGGCTCATAGGGAGTAGCACTATTAGGAAGTGTGGCCCTGTTGAATAGGTATGGCCTCGATGGAGGAAGCTTGCCACTGAGGGTGGGCTTTGGAGTTTCAAATGCTCAAGCCAGACCCATTCTCTATCTCTCTGTCTCTCTCTCTCTCTCGTCTGCTGATCTAGATGCAGAAGTCTCAGCTATCGCTCCAGCACCACGTCTACCTACATGTTACTATGCCTCCGGCCGTGATAATAACGGACTCACCATCTGAAACTGTAAGTCAGCCTCAATTAAATGTTTTGTTTTATATGAGTTGTCCTGGTCATGCTCTCCCTTTACATTGAGAAAACCCTAACCAACACAAATGTCTTAGAAAAATACTTTCCATTAGGCAATTTTGGCTTCATCAGTTGTGTTTAAATTTATAATTCTTCAGCAGGAAAGGCACCAGGAGACTTCCTTCTTTCTTGTGTTTCCTTCATTTTAAAGCTGCTGTTGTTGTTTATTTTAATCCTCCCTTTGTAATACAGAGGGAAATGAGAGAATTAATGCAACTGTTTTTAAAATGCCAAAGCCTAGTACAGGTTTAGTGTTCTGTCTTTAAAACAGATTCTGTTACTCTTCCCAAATTGGTAACACTAGACAGGGGATCGGTAACTTTTCATTTCACTTCAGAATACATAGGGCATCATTTAAATACCATAGTGTAGAAGGGGATGATAACTCCACGATAGCCCCATTTTCTCTCCACAGAGGCTGTCAGCAGAAAAGGAAGCCAGAATGAGACAAAGTTGCTAATTTTCCACAAATAACTTGCAATCCCACTTTTCACTGTGGCAGGGACCAATGATAATGAGTCTTATTCCCAGCCCTCTCCTTCTTTCATTGTTTGAAAATTTCAAGTCGTGGAAGGTTCATGAGCAGGCATTAAGTGGAGAGGAAACCGAGAGGCTGCAGAGGCAGCGTGTTAATTTACATATGAAAAGCCTATAGTGAGCTAGTCTCAGAAAAGAAACAAATTTGGAAAGGCTGCAGATTTATGTGAGAAGTACCCGGGAGAATTTTCAGAGAGAGAAGGGGGGTGGTGGTTAAGGAAAGTTCCACAAATGAATGGCCTAGTGATGCAAAAGAGAGAATGCTAGACAAGTCTTGCTGAATGATCAGATGAACTTTAAAAAGCCCTTTTCATATTTGTAAATCGTGTGTGTCTGTCTGTCTGTCTGTCTGTCTGTGTCTCTCTCTCTCTCTCTCTCTCTCTCTCTCTCTCTCTCTGTGTGTGTGTGTGTGTGTGTGTGTGTGTGTGTGTGTGTGTGTGTGTGTGTGTGTGTGTGTGTTTTGCTTATCTGTTGGATACCACTCCACTCTACTATGGTCCTTAACTTTAACCAAAGGGCATGAACGTCATGTTAATCCCCAAGTCATCCTGCCAGCACCCCACCCCCAGTCTTTACCCTTTAAAATCATGTTTTCTCGTAGGTAAAACAGAAGAGTTTAACCTGTCTATGTAATCTAGGAGTTGCTACTAGGGCCTTGCATCAAGATGAATTCTGCAACCCTCACCCCAAACACTCAGTGAACTTATTAATATTCCTTCCCAGTTTGTTTCCTGCTTGAAATAGAGTAGACCACAAAGTATGAGTTGTAGAACCAATCACATAAACAAACACTCTTAAGGCACATCATGCCCACCAAGGGGCAAGTCCAAGGCTTGAAGTTAGGTCTGACAGGATCATTTCATTTGGCACTTAACACTTCCTTGATACTCAAAGTCTTGGAAGATAAATCTGGGAAAGGTTTATTCCTGACCATTTCAGGGAACATTTGTATGCTTTCAGAAGCAGTTTCAGCATAGGTAAAAAGGCCACGACAGGAAGTGTGGGCCCAGTAAAAGGAATGGAGTCATGAAATTGGACTCTGAAGGTCTAGTAGAGGAAAATATGCACAGTACCATAAGTGAATGCATGAGCGACTTGATGGATGGACTGATGGATGGGTGGATTGGTGGGTGTACAAATGGATGGATGGACAGACAGACAGATGGATTCATGGAATTTCATTGCTTTGTCAGTACTGTCTTGAGGGGAACTTCAAATGACCTGGTTGTCAAAGACAAGACCTTAAGCTGTCAGAAGACACTAAATTAATCACAGCAAGGGAGTAATAAGCAGCTGTCTCATGGCTGCACTATTTCTGTCTAGTTAATAAGTAAAGCTGCAGGTAACCCAGAAGCCACTCATTGTGGAGTGCTGAGAAAACTCTCCAGCTCTGTGTGACATCAGATTGTAGCATTTTTTTCTTGCTGGAGAAATTTTAATGGGTTTAGACTCCCATGTGTTTTATGGAATTATACTTCTCTGTAGAAGTCTTGGTACAGCAGAAGCATTTTCACGTTTGGAAACTGCTGAAAAGCTATGAAGCAGTCCAGTGCAAACAACTTTAGGGTTCCTTTTGGAGGCTCATATTAATAAAGAAAAAGTTGACTTTGCTGATCTAGATATAAAATCTTGAAATATTTTATATATATTCGAGCATATGTTTTGTTGTTGGTATGGGTTGTTTGTTGTTATTATTGTTGTTGTTGACAAGGTTTCATTATGTATTCCTAAGTGAATTAACTCTGTAGACCAGGCTGGCCTCAAATTCACAGAGATCTACCTGGTCTTTGCCTTCTAACTGCTGGAATTGAAAGTATGTGCCAGAAGGTCTTGATTTGATATAAAGGTTTTAATATTTCTGTAATGAAGTCATATCAAGCCATATAAGTGTTCTTTGGGGGATGAGTTTCTATTCAGGCATAATTATACAATCATTAAGAAAAGATTTACTTATTTTTATGTATATTTATGTTTTGCTTGCACGTATGCCTGTGCATCATCTGCATACACAGGATAGAGAAAACTATCCTCAACTGTAAAAGAATTTCTGGGGGAATCACCATCCCTGACCCCAAACAGTATTACAGAGCAATAGTGATAAAAACTTTATGGTATTGGTACAGAGACAGACAGATAGACCAATGGAACAGAATCGAAGACCCAGAAATGAACCCACACACCTATGGGCACTTGATTTTTGACAAAGGAGCCAAAACCATCCAATGGAAAAAAGATAGCATTTTCAGCAAATGGTGCTGGTTCAACTGGAGGTCAGCATGTAGAAGAATCCATTGTTTCTTCCAATCCAGATCGATCCATTGTTACTGTGCTGCCAGACCTCTTAACCACTGAGCCCTCTCTCTAGTTCTCATGGGGAACATACTCATAGAAGGGGAGGGGCTAGGGGATAGGCAGTTTATGGACTGGAAATTGGGAAAGGGTATAACATTTGAAATGTAAATTAAAAATTGAAAAGGAAAGTACAGGTTTCCTAAGAGCCTGCCCACTGGGAAAGAATTACTTTACCTTTCCCTGCTTACTTTAATCTTAGTCTTGACAAAATGAAGGCATTTTTGGCAATTTAACAGCTCCTTAGCTTTTATCTGAAGGAAAGTTAATTAAATGGAATTCTGCTAATACTTAAGGAAAATGTGCATTCTTGTAGGACTGGAGTTAATGTGTTTTCCACATAGATAATGGTACAGCAAATGGGTAGTTGGGGTGGGGAGGTGGCTCATCAGATAAAAGTACTGGTTCCTTTTCTAGAGGACCTGGGTTCAATTCTCTCAGCACCTACACAGAAGCTCACAACTTCTGTAACTCCAGTTGCAGGGGATCCTAAGCCCTTTTCTGACCTCCAAGGCACCAGGCACAACAGTGGAACACAGACATACATACCAGCAAAACACACATACAAATTAATAAACAAATACATAGCACATGACTACATCCCTGAGGTTGTATTGTTATGGTTTTGTTCATGTTATGCTGATGCTTGAGAGCCCTAGATTTACTTCTATATTTGCTGTGACACCAGAGAAGTCTGAAATGGCCTTTTATCTCCTGTAAGTTTTACAGTTGTGTTTTGCTTTGTCTAAGGTTCATGCAAACACTCTGCAAGTAAAAATGAGCATACCACTCCCTGAAGCTTTATAGACAGTAAACAGTTGCTGGGGGAGAGGGAAACAGTTTTTTTCTGGTGCTAAAGCCTTATTCCAATAAAATCCCTTCACTACATTAATTAAGCAACAATATTAAAGTCTCTGGTTCTCTCTCTCTCTCTCTCTCTCTCTCACACACACACACACACACACACACACAAACACACACACACACATACACACACACACACACACACACACACACACACACACACACACACACATAATGAAATTAGAAGAGGTACTAGTTAAGGAGGAAGGAATCAGTGAGCCTGCAACAGAAACAAGACAGGTAACAGTAAATATGGTCAAAATTATACTGATGCAAGAATATGTCATAGTAAAAGCCATTATTATGCATGATTAATGCATGCCAGTACAAAAGCGTTAAAATAAAATATAACTTGCAACAAATGAGCATATCTAGGCAGGGTAACTTGTGCCTGTGGTCCCAGTGCTACAGAGGTCAGGAGTTCAAGGCCATTTTTGAAGACCAAGTAAGACCCAGGTTAGCCTGGGCTTTGTGAAAGCATTAAAAAAAGTCAAACTCCAAATCGAATCAAAAAGAAAAGCATGAGCACCGAATCCAAGGCCTTTCTCTTCAGGAGCTGTATCAGTAGTCAAGAAATACATGAAAAATTGAAAAACTGCAAATCAAAACTGCAATGATAACTGGGCATAGTAGCACATGCCTTTAATCTCAGTGCTCATGGGATAGAGGCTGGCGGAGAGACATCTGTAAGTCTGAAACCTATCTGGTCTATGTTACAAGTTCCAAGTCAGCCAGGGCTACAGAATAAGGCCCTGTTGTGAAAAATTATAATATATAGCTTCATGTCAATATGAGCCCACACTATTAATAGAAACGAATGGGTTCTAGTATCTGTTGGTAAGCACCTGGGCAAACTGGAATCTTCACTGTCTAAACACAGGTACTCATATAATTCTGCAATTCTGCTCTTAAAAGTATGTCTAAGGAAATGAAAACATATTCACACAAAAACTGTTGACTGAACAGTCATAGAAGAATTATTTAAAATAGCTCAAAAGGTAACACCATTAAATTGCATCAGGGAACAAATAAATGTGCTGGGCGGACACAATTGAATGTTGCTCAATGAAATTAATTTACAAAAAGTATGATAATATACTAAATGTAAAAGCTAGTCATAAAGGCCCCACACTGTACTATTCCATCTGTATGAAATGTCCAGGAGAAAAAAATTCTGTAAGAGCAGAAAATAGATTAGTACTTGACTCAGCTGGAGTGTTGGGAAATAACGAGAAGTGATTACAGATGGTTATCTGGTTTCTTTTGGGAGAAGCTTCAGTGATCAAATGTCCCTAAATTAATTGTAGTAATGATTGCACAACTATGCACATTTCTAAATACCATTGAGTTGTGTACTTAAAATGCCCAAATTGCATGATACATCTCAGTGAGGCTGATATGCACACAGATATGATATGATATACGATACGACCATGTGTATATATTCTAAAGGATTATTTTATGAGCGAATGTGACTTAGGACAAATGTCTGAGGTTTATCTGTGAAGAATATTGGTGGGATTCTCCTTATCTTTTCTGGGATACTTAGCAATGCTTTCCATGTGGCATATGCCATTTTGTGGTCATTGAGTAGATGTAGGGAAAAGTGATGCAGGGAGCAGAGAATGCTTAGGGGAAAGAACATACATGCTAAACCTGCCTGCACTCTTCATTCTTTAAATAGATAAGGTCTATAGGAAATGTATAAAGAAACGTAGACTCCAGTTTAACTCCATACTTAGGTTTGAACTCCTTAATTATGTTTGAGGCAGGAACTAGGATAAAGCAAAGCTCTGTTGGAGAGAGGAATGGCTGTTAACCTGATTATCACTGCATAGATGATGGGAGGTCAGCTCCTAATCTTCTCTATAAATCACAGATATGCCACGGGTGAAGCAAACCTGTCAACAGAGCAGTAAAGACCTTTCGGCTAAGTACACAACAATAAATGTATGTAAACTTATTTCATGAATGTAAGGATCCAGACACAAGAGAGAGCAATTTCTTATTCAAATCGATTTCCGGTACGCCTTGAAGGTTTTTTTAAACTTGTAGCAAGTGAAGGCAAAGCATTTTCCTTCAATAAAAATTTTAAATATTTTTTGTTGTCTAGCATACATGTAATTCAACACATTACTCTAACTATTGTATACCTTAATAGAATTTGATGCCCTCACAATCCCAAGTCAGGTCACAGAGAAAGCTCTTTCTTGCTGTCCCCTCAGTGATGTCCCTTTATCTCACACTAATGAATTTTACATCTTGAACTTCTAATAAATGAAAACACATCTCTCATCTTCTTCTCACCCAGCCCTTTGATTGTCTTATGCTCTACAGAACGAGCAAAGATGTCTTAGGGCATCATCTTGACGTTTTTACATAACAATAGAGCATTCTCCTTTCTTGTTCTTCAGTAATCCTTTGATTAAATACATTGAAATATACATGCACAGTCTGCAGGCAACAGATGTGGAGAGTTTTCAGCATCTATATTTTTGTAAGGCGGTCCCTAAACATCACTTTCTCTGGGCTTCCATTTCTTTAGGTGTCCTTGTGCTTTTGTTACTCTGGAAAACCAAATATAGTGCTCCAAATCTTGTCAATGTCACCAGAAAATATGGCCAAACAATAATGCCACTCTCCAGAAGTTGCAAATAATATTCTCAAAAGTTTTGGCCCTAGTCCATATTTGCTAAGACTTGAGAAATTTTCTATTCTCTCAAACCTGGAGTCAATATGAAATAACACTTAATAACCTCTTGATCCTCGGTAAAGGATTTTCTTTTTTTCTTTGATGTTAGGTGAGGATAATGGCATATACTCCATGGGACAAGCCTGTGGGTTTAATAATTGCTATACAGCAGCTAGTCAGTAACTCCTAATGAACCTTTTCTTCTTTCTAGCTCCCTCTCTTTCTCTTTCTCCTCCTATTTTTCCTCCTTCTTATTTTCTTTCATACTGCCCCTTCCTTTCTTCCTATCTTTGACTCCCCTGCCTTTTTTATATTTTTAGTGATTTTTTTTAATTTACATTTTAAATGTTACCCTTTACCAAGTTTCCATCCATAATCCCCCTATCCCATTCCCCACCTTTCTTCTATAAGGGTGTTTCCCCCACCTAACCACCCACCCCTTCCCACCTCTCCACCCTCACATTCCCCTACACTGAGGGGAGTCCAGCCTTGACAGGACAAAGAGTTTCTTCCTCCCATTGGTGCTCAACAAGGCCATCCTCTGCTACATATGCAGCTGGAGCCATGGGTCCCTCCATGTGTACTCTTTGGATGGTGGTTTTTAGTCCCTGGGAGCTCTGGTTGGTGGTGGTGTTGTTCTTATGGGGCTGCAAACCCCTTCAGCTCCTTCAATCCTTTCTCTAACTCCTCCAATGGGGACCCTATTCTCAGTATAATCATTGGCTATGAGCAATCTCCATATCTCCTCCAGTGAATATTTTGTTCCCCCTTCTAGAAGGACTGAAGCATCAGTACTTTGGTCCTTCTAATTCTTGAGCTTCATGTGGTCTCTTGGTTATATCTTGGGTAGTATAAGCTTATGGGCTAATATCCACTTATCAGTAATTGCATACCATGTGTATATTTTTGTGACTGGGTTACCTCATCAGGACATTTTTTAGTTCCATCCATTTGCCTATGAATTTCATTAACTCATTTTTTTAATAGCTGAATAGTACTCCATTGTGTAAATGTACCACATTTTCTGTATCCATTCTTCTGTTGAGGGAAGCCTGGGTTCTTTCCAGCTTCTGCCTATTATTATAAATAAGGCTGATATGAACACAGTGGAGCTTGTGTCTTTGTTATATGTTGGAGCATCTTTTGGGTATATGCTGGGTATAGCTGGGTCCTCAGGTAGTGCAATGTCCAATTTTCTGGGGAATCTCCAGACTGATTTCCAGAGTGGTTGTACCAGTTTGCAATCCCACCAAAAATGAAGAAGTGTTCCTCTTTCTCCACATACTTGCCAGCATCTGTTGTCACCTGAGTTTTTGATCCTAGCCATTCTGACTTGTGTGAGGTGGAATCTAGGTGGTGTTTTGATTTGCATTTCCCTGAAGACTAAGGATGTTGAATAACTCTTTAGCCACTTCTCAACCATTCGATATACCTCAGCTGAGAATTATTTGTTTAGCTCTAGACCCCATTTCTTAATAGGATTATTTGATTTTCTGGAGTCTAATTTCTTGAGTTATATATATATATATATATATATATATATATATTATTAGATCTCTATCAGATGTAGGATTGTCTTTGCCTTACAGAAACTTTGCAATTTTATGAAGTCCCATTTGTCGTTTCTTGATCTTAGAGGATAAGCCATTAGTGTTTCGTTCAGGAATTTTTTCCCAGTGCCCATGTGTTCAAGGCTCTTCCCCCCTCTTTCTTTTATTAGTTGAGTGTATCAGGTTTTATGTGGATGTTCTTGATCCACTTGGACTTGAGCTTTGTACAGGGAGATAAGAATGGGTTGATCTGCATTCTTCTACATGCTGACCTCCAGTTGAACCAGCACCATTTGTTGAAAATGTTATCTTTTTCCACTAGATGGTTTTAATTCCTTTGACCAAGATCAAGTGACAATAGGTATGTTGGTTAATTTCTGGATCTTTAATTCTATTTCATTGATCTATCTGCCTGTCTCTGTACCAATACCATACAGCTTTTATCACTATTGTTCAGCTTGAGGTCAGGAATGGTGATTTTCCCCAGAAGTTCTTTTATTTTTGAGGATTTATTTTGAGGATAGTTTTGGCTATCCTGGGTTTTTGATTTTCCAAATGAATTTGCAAATTGCTCTTTCCAACTCTATGAAGAATTGAGTTGGAATTTTGATGGGGATTGCATTGAATTCATAGATTGCTTTTGGCAAGATGACCATTTTTACTATATTAATCCTGCCCATCCATGAGCATGGGAGATCTTTCCATCTTCTGAGAGCTTCCTCAATTTCTTTCTTCAGAGACTTGAAGTTCTTATCATATAGATCTTTCACTTGCTTGGTTAAAGTCACACCAAAGTGTTTTATATTATTTCATTCATTTCTTTCTCAGCCTCTTTATGTTTGAGTAGAGGAAGGCTACTGATTTGTTTGAGTTAATTTTATATCCAGTCATTTTGCTGAAGTTGTTTATCAGGGTTAGTAGTTCTCTAGTGGAACTTTTGGGGTCATTTAAGTATACTATCGTATCATCTGCAAATAGTGATATTTTTAGTTCTTCCCTTCCAATTTGTATCCCTTTGACCTTCTTTCGCTGTCTGATTGCTCTGGCTAGGACTTCGAGTACTACATTGATTAAGTAGGGAGAGAGTGGGCAGCCTTGTCTAGTCCCTGATTTCAGTGGGATTGCTTCAAGTTTCTCTCCATTTAGTTTAATGTTGGATACTGGTTTGCTGAATATGGCTTTTACTATGTTTAGGTATGGGCCTTGAATTCCTGATCTTTCCAAGACTTTTATTATGAAGGGGTGTTGAATATTGTCAAGTGCTTTCTCAGAATCTAATTAGATAATCATGTGGTTTTTTTCTTTGAATTTGTTTATATAGTGGATTACCTTGATGGATTTCAATATGTTGAATCGTCTCTGCATCCCTGGGATGAAGCCTACGTAATCATGATGGATGATAATTTTGATGTGTTTTTGGAATCAGTTTGGAAGAACTTTATTGAGTTTTATTGCATTGATAATCATGAGGGAAATTGGTCTGAAGTGTCTTTCATTGTTGGGTCTTTATGTGTTTAGGTATAAGTGTAATTCTGGCTTCATAAAAAGGAATTCGGTAGTACTCCATCTGTTTCTATTTTGTGGAATACTTTGGACTGTATTTGTATGAGGTCTTCTATGAAGGTCTGATAGAATTCTGCACTAAACCCATCTGGACTTGGGCTCTTTTTGGTTGGGAGACTTTTAATGACTGCTTCTATTTCTTTAGGAGTTATGGGACTGTTTAGATGAATTATCTGTTCCTGATTTAACTTTGGTACCTGGTATCTGTCTAGGAAATTGTCCATTTCCTGCAGATTTTCAAGTTTTGTTGAATATAGACTTTTGTAGTAGGATCTGATGTTTTCTTTTTTCTTTTTTTTTTTTTATTAACTTGAGTATTTTTATGTACATTTGGCAAACATCCCTTCCCTCCCCCCCCTTCCTTATGGGGTGTTCCCTCCCCACCTCCCCCCATTGCCGCCCCCTCGACAGTCTAGTTCACTGGGGGTTCAGTCTTAGCAGGACCCAGGGCTTCTCCTTCCACTGGTGCTCTTACTAGGATATTCATTGCTACCTATGAGGTCAGAGTCCAGGGTCAGTCCATGTATAGTCTTTAGGTAGTGGCTTAGTCCCTGGAAGCTCTGGTTGCTTGGCATTGTTGTACATATGGAGTCTCAAGCCCTTCAAGCTCTTCCAGTTCATTCTCTGATTCCTTCAACGGGGGTCCCGTTCTCAGTTCAGTGGTTTGCTGCTGGCATTCGCCTCTGTATTTGCTGTATTCTGGCTGTGTCTCTCAGGTTCGATCTACATCCGGCTCCTGTCGGTCTGCACTTCTTTGCTTCATCCATCTTGTCTAATTGGGTGGCTCTATATGTATGGGCCACATGTGGGGCAGGCTCTGAATGGGTGTTCCTTCAGTCTCTGTTTTAATCTTTGCCTCTTCTTCCTGCCAAGGGTATTCTTGTTCCTTTTAAAGAAGGAGGAAGTTTCACATTTTGATCATCCATCTTGAGTTTCATTTGTTCTAGGCCACTAGGGTAATTCAAGCATTTGGGCTAATAGCCACTTATCAGTGAGTGCATACCATGTATGTCTTTCTGTGATTGGGTTAGCTCACTCAGAATGATATTTTCCAGTTCCAACCATTTGCCTATTTAATTTCATAAAGTCGTTGTTTTTGATAGCTGAGTAATATTCCATTGTGTAGATGTACCACATTTTCTGTATCCATTCCTCTGTTGAAGGGCATCTGGGTTCTTTCCAGCTTCTGGCTATTATAAATAAGGCTGCGATGAACATAGTGGAGCACGTGTCTTTTTTATATGTTGGGGCATCTTTTGGGTATATGCCCAAGAGAGGTATAGCTGGATCCTCAGGCAGTTCAATGTCCAATTTTCTGAGAAACCTCCAGACTGATTTCCAGAATGGTTGTACCAGTCTGCAACCCCACCAACAATGGAGGAGTGTTCTCTTTCTCCGATCTCGCCAGCATTTGCTGTCACCTGAGTTTTTGATCTTAGCCATTCTCACTGGTGTGAGGTGAAATCTCAGGGTTGTTTTGATTTGCATTTCCTGATGACTAAAGATGTTGAACATTTTTTTAGGTGTTTTCAGCCATTCGGCATTCCTCAGCTGTGAATTCTTTTGTTTAACTCTGAACCCCATTTTTTAATAGGGTTATTTGTCTCCCTGCGGTCTAACTTTTTGAGTTCTTTGTATATTTTGGATATAAGGCCTCTATCTGTTGTAGGATTGGTAAAGATCTTTTCCCAATCTGTTGGTTGCCGTTTTGTCCTAACCACAGTGTCCTTTGCCTTACAGAAGCTCTGTAGTTTTATGAGATCCCATTTGTTTCCATTCTTGATCTTAGAGCATAAGCCATTGGTGTTTTGTTCAGGAAATTTTTCCAGTGCCCATGTGGTCCAGATGCTTCCCTAGTTTTTCTTCTATTAGTTTGAGTGTGTCTGGTTTGATGTGGAGGTCCTTGATCCACTTGGACTTAAGCTTTGTACAGGGTGATAAGCATGGATCGATCTGCATTCTTCTACATGTTGACTTCCAGTTGAACCAGCACCATTTGCTGAAAATGCTATCTGTTTTCCATTGGATGGATTGGGCTCCTTTGTCAAAAATCAAGTGACCATAGGTGTGTGGGTTCATTTCTGGGTCTTCAATTCTATTCCATTGGTCTATCTGTCTGTCTCTGTACCAATACCATGCAGTTTTTATCACAATTGCTCTGTAATACTGCTTGAGTTCAGGGATAGCGATTCCCCCCGAAGTCCTTTTATTGTTGAGCATAGTTTTAGCTATCCTGGGTTTTTTGTTATTCCAGATGAATTTGTAAATTGTTCTGTCTAACTCTTTGAAGAATTGGATTGGTATTTTGATGGGGATTGCATTGAATCTGTAGATCGCTTTTTGGCAGAATGGGCCATTTTTTACTATATTAATCCTGCCAATCCATGAGCATGGGAGATCTTTCCATCTTCTGAGGTCTTCTTCAATTTCTTTCTTCAGAGTCTTGAAGTTCTTGTTGTACAAATCTTTTACTTGCTTGGTTAAAGTCACACCGAGGTACTTTTATATTATTTGGGTCTATTATGAAGGGTGTCGTTTCCCTAATTTCTTTTCTCGGCTTGTTTCTCTTGGTGTAGAGGAAGGCTACTGATTTATTTGAGTTAATTTTATACCCAGCCACTTTGCTGAAGTTGTTTATCAGCTTTAGTAGTTCTCTGGTGGAACTTTTGGGATCACTTAAATATACTATCATATCATCTGCAAATAGTGATATTTTGACTTCTTCTTTTCCGATCTGTATCCCCTTGACCTCCTTTTGTTGTCTGATTGCTCTGGCTAGAACTTCAAGAACTATATTGAATAAGTAGGGAGAGAGTGGGCAGCCTTGTCTAGTCCCTGATTTTAGTGGGATTGCTTCAAGTTTCTCTCCATTTAGTTTAATGTTAGCCACTGGTTTGCTGTATATGGCTTTTACTATGTTTAGGTATGGGCCTTGGATTCCTATTCTTTCCCGGACTTTTATCATGAAGGGTGTTGAATTTTGTCAAATGCTTTTCAGCATCTAATGAAATGATCATGGTTTTGTTCTTTCAGTTTGTTTATATAATGGATCACGTTGATGGTTTTCTCAGATATTAAACCATCCCTGCATGCCTGGGATGAAGCCTACTTGATCATGGTGGATGATTGTTTTGATGTGCTCTTGGATTCGGGTTTGCCAGAATTTTGTTGAGTATTTTTTTTGTCGATGTTCATAAGGGAAATTGGTCTGAAGTTTTTTTCTTTGTTGGGTCTTTTTGTGGTTTAGGTATAAGAGTAATTGTGGCTTCATAGAAGGAGTTCGGTAGTGCTCCATCTGTTTCAATTTTTGGAATAGTTTGATAATATTGGTATGAGGTCTTCTATGAAGGTCTGATAGAATTCTGCACTAAACCCGTCTGGACCTGGGCTCTTTTTGGTTGGGAGACCTTTAATGACTGCTTCTATTTCCTTAGGAGTTATGGGGTTGTTTAACTGGTTTATCTGTTCCTGATTTAACTTCGGTACCTGGTATCTGTCTAGGAAATTGTCCATTTCCTGTAGATTTTCAAGTTTTGTTGAGTATAGGCTTTTATACTAAGATCTGATGATATTTTGAATTTCCTCTGAATCTGTAGTTATGTCTCCCTTTTCATTTCTGATTTTGTTAATTTGGACACACTCTCTGTGTCCTCTCGTTAGTCTGGCTAAGGGTTTATCTATCTTGTTGATTTTCTCAAAGAACCAACTTTTGGTTCTGTTGATTCTTTCTATGGTCCTTTTTGTTTCTACTTGGTTGATTTCGGCTCTGAGTTTGATTATTTCCTGCCTTCTACTCCTCCTGGGTGTATTTGCTTCTTTTTGTTCTAGAGCTTTTAGGTGTGCTGTCAAGCTGCTGACATATGCTCTTTCCTGTTTCTTTCTGCAGGCACTCAGCGCTATGAGTTTTCCTCTTAGCACAGCTTTCATCGTGTCCCATAAGTTTGGGTATGTTGTACCTTCATTTTCATTAAATTCTAAAAAGTTTTTAATTTCTTTCTTTATTTCTTCCTTGACCAGTTTATCATTGAGTAGAGCATTGTTCAATTTCCACGTATATGTGGGCATTCTTCCCTTATTGTTATTGAAGACCAGCTTTAGGCCGTGGTGGTCCGATAGCACGCATGGGATTATTTCTATCTTTCTGTACCTGTTGAGGCCCGTTTTTTGACCAATTATATGGTCAATTTTGGAGAAAGTACCATGAGGAGCTGAGAAGAAGGTATATCCTTTTGCATTAGGGTAGAACGTTCTATAAATATCCGTTAAGTCCATTTGGCTCATGACTTCTCTTAGTCTGTCTACGTCTCTGTTTAATTTCTGTTTCCATGATCTGTCCATTGATGAGAGTGGGGTGTTGAAGTCTCCTACTATTATTGTGTGAGGTGCAATGTGTGTTTTGAGCTTTAGTAAGGTTTCTTTTACGTATGTAGGTGCCCTTGTATTTGGGGCATAGATATTTAGGATTGAGAGTTCATCTTGGTGGATTTTTCCTTTGATAAATATAAAGTGTCCTTCCTTATCTTTTTTGATGACTTTTAGTTGAAAATTGACTTTATTTGATATTAGAATGGCTACTCCAGCTTGCTTCTTCCGACCATTTGCCTGGAAAGTTGTTTTCCAGCCTTTCACTCTGAGGTAGTGTCTGTCTTTGTCTCTGAGGTGTGTTTCCTGTAGGCAGCAGAATGCAGGGTCCTCGTTGCGTATCCAGTTTGTTAATCTATGTCTTTTTATTGGGGAGTTGAGGCCATTGATGTTGAGAGATATTAAGGAATAGTGATTATTGCTTCCTGTTATATTCATACGTGGATGTGTTATGTTTGTGTGCTTTTCTTCTCTTTGTTTTGTTGCCAAAACGATTAGTTTTTGCCTCTTCTTGGGTATAGCTTGCCTCCTTATGTTGGGCTTTACCATTTATTATCCTTTGTAATGCTGGATTTGTAGAAAGATATTGTGTAAATTTGGTTTTGTCATGGAATATCTTGGTTTCTCCATCTATGTTAATTGAGAGTTTTGCAGGATACAGTAGCCTGGGCTGGCATTTGTGTTCTCTTAGGGTTGTATGACATCAGTCCAGGATCTTCTGGCCTTCATAGTTTCTGGCTTAAAAGTCTGGTGTGATTCTGATAGGTCTGCCTTTTATATGTTACTTGACCTTTTTCCCTTACTGCTTTTAATATTCTTTCCTTATTTTGTGCATTTGGTGTTTTGACTATTATGTGACGGGAGGTGTTTCTTTTCTGGTCCAATCTATTTGGAGTTCTGTAGGCTTCTTGTATGCCTATGGGTATCTCTTTTTTTAGGTTAGGGAAGTTTTCTTCTATGATTTTGTTGAAGATATGTACTGGTCCTTTGAGCTGGGAGTCTTCACTCTCTTCTATACCTATTATCCTTAGGTTTGATCTTCTCATTGAGTCCTGGATTTCCTGTATGTTTTGGACCAGTAGCTTTTTCCGCTTTACATTATCTTTGACAGTTGAGTCAATGATTTCTATGGAATCTTCTGCTCCTGAGATTCTCTCTTCCATCTCTTGTATTCTGTTGGTAAAGCTTGTATCTACAGCTCCTTGTCTCTTCTTTTGGTTTTCTATATCCAGGGTTGTTTCCATGTGTTCTTTCTTGATTGCTTCTATTTCCATTTTTAATTCCTTCCACTGTTTGATTGTGTTTTCCTTTAATTCTTTCAGGGATTTTTGTGTCTCCCTCTATGGGCTTTACTTGTTTATTTATGTTTTCCTGAATTTTTCATGCATTTTTGCGATTCTCTCTGTAGGCTTCTACTTGTTCTCTAAGGGAGTTCATCATGTCTTTTTGAAGTTCTCCAGCATCATGGTCAAATATGATTTTGAATCTAGATCTTGCTTTTCTGGTGTGTTTGGATATTCCATGTTTGTTTTGATGGGAGAATTGGGTCCATGGTGCCATGTAGTCTTGGTTTCTGTTGCTTGGGTTCCTGTGCTTGCCTCTCGCCATCAAATTATCTCTAGTGTTACTTTGTTCTGCTATTTCTGACAGTGGCTAAACTGTCCTATAGGCCTGTGTGTCAGGAGTGCTGTAGACCTGTTTTCCTCTCTTTTCAGTCAGTTATGGGGACAGAGTGTTCTGCTTTTGGGTGTAGTTTTTCCTTTCTACAGGTCTTCAGCTGTTCCTGTGGACCTGTGCCTTGAGTTCACCAGGCAGGTCACTTGCAGCAGAAAAGTTGGTCTTACCTGTGGCCCCGAGGCTCCCAAGTTCGGCCATGGGGTTCTGCCCACGGCTCTCTCTTGGTGGCAGCGACCAGGAAGATCTGCGCCAGCCTCTTCCGGGAGCCTCCAGTGCACCAGGGTTCCAGATGGCCTCCGTGTTTTCCTCTGGTATCAGCAATGTGTAGAGAGCAGTCTCTTCTGGTTTCCAGGCGTGTCTGCCTCTCTGAAGGTTTAGCCTCCTCCCACGGGATTTGGGGTGCAGAGAACTGTTTATCCGGTCGGTCCTTCAGGTTCTGGCGGTGTCTCAGATGCAGGATTGCCTGCTCCTGTGCCCTTATCCAAGGGAACCCAGAGGCTGTATACAGTTTCCTCTTGGGCCAGGGATGTGGGCAGGGGTGGGCAGTGTTGGTGGTCTCTACCGCTCTGCAGCCTCAGGAGTGCCCACCTGACCAGGCGGTAAGGTATCTCTCCCACGGGTTCTGGGAGCAGAGAGCTGCTGCGGGCCGGGATCCGCGGGTGTGGGACTTCCGGTAAACACAGGACGTGCCCGATCCTAGAGAGGAATTCTGCCTCTGTTTGTCCCGATTCCACCAGGCAAGTCACTTGCAGCAGATAAGTTAGTCTTACCTGTGGCCCCGAGGCTCGAGTTCGCTCGCGGGGTTCTGCCCACGGGCTCTCCGCGGTGGCAGCGACCAGGAAGAAGCTCTTTTTCTTTTTTTTTTTTTTTCTTTCCTCAGATTCTGTTGTTTTGTCTCTCTTTTCATTTCTGATTTCTTAATTTGGATATTCTCTCTGTGCCCTCTGGTTAGTCTGACTAAGGGTTTATTTATCTTGTTGATTTTCTCAAAGAACTAGTACCTGGTTTTGTTGGTTCTTTGCATAGTTCCTTTTATTTCTACTTGGTTGATTTCAGCCCTGAGTTTAATTATTTCCTACCTATCTACTCCTGTTGGATGAATTTTATTCTTTTTGTTCTAGAGCTCTTAGGTGTGCTGTCAAGCTGTTAGTGTATGCTTTCCCCAGTTTCATTTTGGAGGTATTCAGAAATATGAGTTTTCTTTTTAGCACTGCTTTCCTTGTGTCCCCTAAGTTTGGGTATGTTGTGCCTTCATTTTCATTAAACAAAAGTCTTTAATTTCTTTATTTCTTCCTTAAAAAGTTATTGAGTGCAGCGTTGTTCAGCTTCCAAATGTATATGGGCTTCCTGTCATTTTTGTTGTTATTGAAGAGGCCTGTTTTGTTACCAATTATATGATCAGTTTTGGAGAAGGTAACCATGACGTGTTAAGAAGAAAGTACGTTCTTTCGTTTTAGGATGAAATGTTCTATAGATGTCTGTTAAATCCATTTGGTTCATAACTTCTGTTAATTTCTCTGTCTCTGTTTATTTTTTGTTTCCATGATCTGTCCATTGATGAGAGTGGGGTGTTGAAGTCTCCCACTATTTTATTTGTGAGGTGCAATGTGTGCTTTGAGCTTTAGTAAGGTTTCTTTTATGGATATAGGTGCCCTTGTATTTGGACGATAGATATTCAGGATTGAGAGTTCATCTAGGGGGATTTTTTTTGATGAATATGAAATGTTTTTCCTCATCTTTCTCGATAACTTTTGTTTGAAAGTTGATTTTATTTGATATTAGGATGGCTACTCCAACTAGTTTACTGGGACTATTTGCCTGGAAAATTGTTTTCCAGCCATTTAGTCTGAGACTGTGTCTGTCTTTGTAACTGAGATACGTTTCCTGTATGCAGCAAGATGCTGGGTCCTCTTTACCTATCTAGTCTGTTAGTCTATGTGTTTTTATTGGGGAATTGAGTCCATTCCTGTTAAGAGATATTAAGGAACAGTTATTGTTGCTTCCTGTTATTTTTGTTGTTAGATGTGGAATTATCTTTGTGTGGCTCTTTTCTTTGGGATTTGTTGCAAGGAGATTACTTTTTTCCTTTATTTAGGGAATAATTTCCCTCCCTGTGTTAAAATTTCCTATTATCCTTTGTAGGGCAGGATTTGTAGAAAGCTATTGTGTAAATTTGGTTTTGTCGTGGAATATCTTGGTTTCTCCATCTATGTTAATTGAGCGTTTTGCTGGATACAGTAGCCTGGGCTGGCATTTGTGTTCTCTTAGGGTCTGTATGACATCTGTCCAGGATCTTCTGGCTTTCATAATCTCTGGTGAGAAGTCTGGTGTAATTCTGATAGGTCTGCCTTTATATGTTACTTGACCTTTTTCCCTTACTGCTTTTAATATTCTTTCTTTATTTTGTGCATTTGGTGTTTTGACTATTATGTGACGGGAGGAGTTTCTTTTCTGTTCCAGTCTATTTGGAGTTCTGTAGGCTTCTTGCATGTTTATGGGCATTTCTTTCTTTTGCTTAGGGAAGTTTTCTTCTATGATTTTGTTGAAGATACTTACTAGCCCTTTAAGTTGGGAATCTCTGCTCTCTTCTATATCTATTATCCTTAGGTTTGATTTTCTCATTGTGTCCTGGATTTCCTGGATGTTTTGGGTTAGGGATTTTTTGCCTTTTACATTTTCTTTGACTTTTTTGTCAATGTTTTCTATGGTATCTTCTACCCCGGAGATTCTCTCTTCAATCTCTGCATTCTGTTGGTGAGGCTTATGTCTATGACTCCTGGTCTCTTTCCTAGATTTTCTATCTCCAGGGTTGTCGCCCTTTGTGATTTCTTCGTTGTTTCTATTTCCATTTTTAAATTGTGGACAGTTTTGTTCAATTCCTTCACCTCTTTGGTTGTGTTTTCCTGTAATTCTTTAAGGGATTTTTGTGTTTCCTCTTTAAGTGCTTCTACTTGTTTACCTGTGTTGTCCTGTATTTCTTTAAGGAAGATATTTATGTCCTTCTTAAAGTTCTCTATCATCACATAAGATGTGATTTTAAATCCAAATCTTGCATTTCTGGTGTGTTCAGATATACAGTATTTGCTTTGGTGGGAGAACTATGCTCTGATGATGCCAAATAATATTGGTTTCTGTTGCTTAGGGTCCTGTGCTTGCCTCTCACCATCTGATTATCTCTGGATTTAGCTCATCTTGCTGTCTCTGACAGTGGCTTGACCATCCTGTAATTCTGTGTAACAGCACTCCAAAGACTGGGTTTCTCACAGTGATGGGAAGGATCCTGTCACTGACTGCTCTTATATTCCTGTGTCCAGAGGGCTTTAGGCTGGTTTCCTCATCAGCCAGGGATGTAAGCAGACATGATGGTCTCCCCTGTGCTCTCAGGATTGTCACCATTTTTTGGAGTCCAGCTTTCTACCCCATGAGATCTGTGTACAGAGAGCTGTGGATCTGAGTCAGCTCCAGGAACAGGCACTGCTCCTAGGTTCCTGTGCCCAGAGGGCTCCAGGTGAGTTTCTCTAGGGTCAGGAATGTGAGCAGAAGTAGTGGTGTCCCCTGCGTTCACAGGATTGTCTGCATCTCAGTGAGTCCAGCTCTATTCCTCATGGGATTTGGGTACAGAAAGTTGGGGGAATAGGACAGCTCCAGGGGCAGATGGAAAATAGAAAGATCCTTTCTCAGTCTGCTCCTACGTTCCTGTGTTCAGAAGGCTCCAGACTGGTTCTTCTTGGGATAGAAATGTGAGCAGAGGTGATGGTCTCCCCTGTGATCTCAGGATTGAATCCACTTCTGAGAGTTCCACTTTTTCCCCAGGGAATCTGTGTACAGAGAGCTGTGGGCTCCTGTCAACACTGGGCACAGCCAGAAACCAGAAGAACCTTATCCCAGTCTGCTCTTAGGTTCCTGGGACCAGTGGGCTCTTCTAGGGTCAGGTATGTGAGCAGAAGTGGTGGACGCCCCTGAACTCTGAGTGTTTTCCACACTTGTGTGAGTCCAGATTCGGGTACAGAAAGACTGTGGGACCTGGTCAGCTCTGGCTGCATATGAAAACCAGAAGCATCCTGTCACACTCTGCTCCTATGTTCCTGTGTCCAGAAGGCTACAGACAGGTTCCTCTAGGGCAAAGAAAATGAGCAGAACTGTTGGTTTCCTTTGTTCTCTCAGGATTGTCCACACTTCTGAAAGTCCCACTCTCTCCCCAGGGGATCTGGGTACAGGGAGCTATGGGATTAGGTGGTTCTGGGTACAGGCAGAAACCAGATAGATCCTGTCCCAGACTGTTCCTAGTTTCCTAAGTCCTGCAGGACCCAGGCGGGCCCATCAGAGCAGAAGTGGTGGTCGTACAACAGCTCACACGTGTGTCAGTGATCATGGAGACTGGCTTTAAGCTCTGAATGCAAGTTCCTGTGTCTGACTGCTCCTAGGTTCCTGTGTCCAGAGTGCTCTAGGCAGGTTCCTCTTGGGCCGGGGATGAGAGCACAAGTTCTTCCCTCCCCTAGTATCTCAGGATTGTCCTCACTGCTGAGAGTCCAGCTCTATACTTCGTGGATCTGGATAAAAAAATTCTCTAGGATAGGGCCAGCTCAGGGTGCAGGAATACTATCCCTGTCTGCTCCTAGGTGCTCTGAATGCAGGTTCCTGTGTCTGACTGCTCCTAGGTTCCTGTTCCCAGAGTGCTCTAGGCAGGTTCCTCTTGGGCCGGGGATGTGAGCAGAAGCTGTTCCCTCCCCTGTGCTCTCAGGACTTTTGACATTTTGAGAGTCCCCCTCTCTCTGCAGGGGATCTGGGTATGGAGATCTGTGGGCCTGGGTCAGCTTCTGATTCAAGCAGAAACCTTAAGGCTGCTGTCACAGAATTCTCTTAGGCTCATTAGTCCAGAGGGCTCAAGGCAGGTTCCGCTTGGGGAAGAGATGTGAGCAAAAGATGTTTTCTCCCCTGAGCTCTCAGGATTTTCTGCACTTCTGAAAGTCCAGAATCCCATCCCTGACTGCTCCTAGGTTCCTGTGTCCAGAGGTCTCCTGGTGGGTTACTTTTAGGCCAGGAATGTGAACACAAGTGGTGGTCTACCCTGGGCTCTCAGGATTGTCTGCACTTTTGGATCTCCTGCACTCTCTCTAAGGGATCTGCATATTCCAGGTCAGCTCTCTGCACAGACAGAAAGCTCAATGATCCTGCCCCAGTCTGCTCATATGTTCCTGTGTCCAGAAGGTTCCAGTCAGTTTCCTCTTAGGCCAGAAATGTGAGAAGAAGGATGGTTTCTCCTGTTTCTCTCAGGATTGTCCGACTTCTGAAAGTTCTGCCTCTCCTGGGGGAATCTGGGTGAAGAGAGCTTGGGCCCGGTTAGCTCTGTTCTCTGGCAGAATCCTGAAGGATCATGTCCCACACTGCTCCTATGCCTGTGTCCAGAGAGACTCAGGATGGTTTCTCTGGGCCAGAGATGTGAGCAGAAGTGGTGGCCTCCTTGAGTTCTCAGGATTGAATGCACTTCTGAGAGTCCTGCCTCTCTCCCCAGGGGATCTGTGTACAGGGAGCTGTGGGACCTGGTCAGCTCCAGGTGCATGCGGAAACCATAAGTATCCTGTCATAAACAGCTCCAGGTTTTGTCTGTCCTAAGGGCTCCAGGAAGGTACTGTGGAGCAGAAATTGTGGTCTTACCTTTGCTCTCTGGTTTGTCAGCGTTTTTGGAGACTGGCTTTCAGCTATGTGCATGGGCAAAGACCAGAAGGATCCTGTACCTTACTGTTCCTAGAATTCTATGTCCTGAAAGCTCAGGTGGGTTCCTCTTGGGCCAGGAATATCAGCAGAAGTGGTGGTCTCCCCCGAGGTCTCAGGATTTTCTTCACTTCTGTGAGTCCAGTGCTATCCGCCACGGGATCTGTGGAGAATGTGCAGTAAGACCTGATTAGTTGCAGGCAGAGATTGAAAACGGAAGGATCCTATCTCAGTTTCTTCCTTGGTTCCTGTGTTCACAGGGCTCCAGACTGGTACCTCTCTGGCTAGGAATATGAGCAGAAGTGGTGGCATCCCCGGTGTTCTCAGGATTGAACGCACTTCTGAGAGTCGAGTCCAGTTCTGTCCCCCGGGGATCTGGGAACAGAGAGCTTTGGGTCTGTGTCAGCACTGTGTTCAGACAGAAACCAGAAGGATCGTATCACAATCTCTTACTAGCTTCCTGTGTCTAGAGGGCTCCAGGCAGGTTCCTCTTGGGCCAGAACATTCAACCACGGGGAGGTCTCTTCTGTGCTCTCAGGATTGTCCACAATTCTGAGAGTCACACTCTCTCCCCTGTGGCTTTAGGTACAAAGAACTGCTGGGCCGAGTAAGCCTCAGGCACAGGAAGAAACCAGAAGTATCCTGTCCCAGATGGCTTCTGCTTTCCTATGTCCTGAGGGGTCCAGGAGTGTCACTTTAGAGGAAATGGTGGCCTTACCTCTGCTCTTAGTTTTGTCATTGCTACTGGATATTGGCTTTGAGCTCTGAGCATGGGAAAAGACCAGAAGGATCCTGTCCCTGACTGCTCCAAGGTTACTGTATCCAGTGGGATCTAGACGGGTTCCTCTCGGGCCAGAAATGTGACCAGAGAAGTGGTCTCCCATGTCCTCTCAGGACTGTCAACACTTCTGAGAGTCATGCTCTCTCTTCATTTACTCTGGATATAGAGAGCCGTTGGACCAGGTCAGTTTCGGGCACATACAGAAACCAGAAGGACCATGTCCCAGACTGTACCTGGTTTCCTATGTCCTGAGGGTTCCAGGAAAGGGTCCTCAGTAAAGAAACTGTAGTCTTACCACTGCTCTCTGGTGTGTCAGTGTTTTCATAGACTGGCTGGGGATCTGGGTACAAAGAACTGCTGGGCAGTGTAAGCCCCATGCTCAGGAAGAAACCAGAAGTATCCTGTCCCAGATGGCTTCTGCTTTCCTATGTCCTGAGGGGTCTAGGAGTGTCACTTCAGCAGAAACGGTGGCCTTACCTCTGCTCTTAGTTTTGTCATTGTTCCTGGATATTGGCTTTGAGCTCTGAGCATGGGAAAAGACCAGAAGGATCCTGTCCCTGACTCATCCAAGGTTATTTTATCCAGAGGTATCCTCTGGGCCAGGAATGTGACCAGAGAAGTGGTCTCCCATGTCCTCTCAGGACTGTCAATACTTCTGAGTGTCATGCTCTCTCCTCATTTGATTCTGGATATAGAGAGCAGTTGGACCAGGTCAGTTTCGGGCACATACAGAAACCAGAAGGGTCTTGTCCCAGACTGTTCCTGGTTTCCACTGAGTAGTGGTCTCTGCTGAGGACCAGGATTTTCTGCACTTCTGTGAGTCCAGCTCAATTCCTCCTGGGATCTGGGTACAGCATGGTGTAAGATCTGGTCAGCTCTGAGGGCAGATGGAAACCAGAAGGATCCTGTCTCACGCTTCTCTTAGGTTCCTGTGTTCAGAAGGCTCCGGACTGGTTCCTCTTGGGCTAGGAATATGAGCAGAATTGTTGTTCTCCCTTGGGCTGTCAGGGTTGAACGCACTTCTGAGAGTCCCGCTCTTTCCCCAGGGGATCTGTGTACACAGAGCTTTGGGCCTGTGTCAGCACTGGGCTCAGTCAGAAACCCAAAGGTTCCTGGAGTCTGTTGCTAGGTTCCTGTGTCCGGATGGTTCCAGGCAGGTTACGTTGAGGCCAGGAAGGTGAGCCAAGTGGAGGTCTCTCCTGTGCTCTCAGCAGTGTCCACACTTCTGAGAGTCATGCTCTCCCTCTCCAGGGGATCTGCATACGCAGAACTATGGGGTAGGCTAAGCTCCAGGCACAGGCAGAAACCGGAAGGATCCTGTCCCAGTGGGCTCCTGGTTTGTATATCCTGGGATGGTTCAGGAAGGTCTCTCCTGCAGAACTGGTGCTCTTACCTCTGCTCTCATGTGTGATAGTTTTCCTGAATATTGGCTTTCAGGTCCATGCATGGGCAAACAGATCCTGACCCTGACTGCTCCAGAGGGCTCCACATGGGTTCCTCTTGTGCCAGGAAGGTGAACAGAAGAGGTGGTCTCCCCTGTCCTCTCAGGACTGTCCACACTTCTTAGAGGCATGGACTCTCCTTATTTTATCTTGGTGTAGAGAGCAGTGGTGCCATATCAGTTTCAAGCACAAGCAGAAATCTTGTGCCAGACCTGGACCTTGTGCCAGACTTTTCCTGGTTTCCTACATCCTGATGGTTCCAGGAGGACACCTTTGTAAAAAATGGTAGTCATACTTCTTCTATGAGGTGTGTCAGCGCTTTTGGAGACTGGCTTTCAGCTCCATGTACAGGCAAAGATTGGAGGGATCCTGTCCCTTAGTGCTCCTAGAATTCCATGTCCAGAGGGCTCCAGGTACTTTTCTCCTGGGTTAGGAAGGTTAGCAGAAGTAGTGGACTCCAGGAGGACTCAGGATTGTCTGCACTTCTGTATGTCCAGCTCTATTCCTCATGAGATCTGGGTACAATATGGTGTAAGACCCATCAGCTCTGTGGGCAGATGAAAAGCAGAAGGAACCTGTCCCAGCCTGCTCCTAGTTTGCTGTGTCCATAAGGCTCTAATGGGGTGCCTCGTGAGCCAGGAATGTGAGCAGGAGTGATGGCCTACCCTGTGCTCTCAGGATTGAGTGCAGTTCTGAGAGTCCTGCTCTCTCCCCGATGGATCTGTGTACAGAGAGCTTTGGACCTGTGTCAGCACTGGCCACACCTGGAAACCAGAAGAATCCTGTCCAAATCTGCTCAAAGTTTCCTGTGTCCAGAGCTCTCCATGCAGGTTTCTCTTGGTCTAGGTATGTGAGCAGTAGTGTTGGTCTCCCCTGAACTCTCAGGATTGTCTGTATTTCTGTGAGTCCAGATTTCTGCCTCATGTTTCCTGGATACATAAAGCTGTAGGACCTGGTGAGCTCTGTGAGCATAATGAAACTTCAAGTATCCTATCCCAGTCTGCTCCTAGGTTCCTGTGTCCAGCAGGCTCCAGACTTGGTCCTCATGACCTGGGAATATGAGTAGAAGTGGTCGTCTCCCCTGTGCTATTAGGACTGATCGCATTCTGACAGTCGTGCTTTCTCCCAAGGGGATCTGGGTACAGAGAGCTTTGGGCCTGTGACAGCACTGGGCTCCTCCAGAAACCAAAAGGTTCCTATCCCTGTCTGCTCCTAGGTTCCAGTGTCCAGAGAACTTGAGGTGGGTTCCTCTTGAGCCAGGAAATTGAGCACAGAGGAGGTTCTTCTGTACTCTCCCGATTGTCCGCACTTCTCAGAGTCATGCCGTCTCCCCTGGGAATCTGTGCATAGTGAACTGTGGAGCAGATAATCTCCAGGCACAGACAGAAACAAGAAGTATCCTGTGGACATTGCCTCCTGGATTTCTATGTCTAGGGCTCCAGTAGTTTCCGTCAGGCAGAAATGGTTGCCTTACCTCTGCTCTCAGGTTTGTCAGTGCTCCTGGATACTGGCTTTCAGCTCTTTGCAAGTGCAAAGACCAGAATGATCCTGTCCCCGACTGCTCCTAGTTTCCTGTGTCCAGAGGGCTCCACATGGGTTTCTTTTTGGGCCAAGAAGGTGAACAGTAAAGCGAGTCACCCCTGTCATCTCAAGATGGTTCACACCTCTGAGAGTCACACTCTCTCCTCAGGGGATCTGGCTATAGAGAGCTGTGGGCCAGGTCATTTCCGGGCACATGAATAAACCAGAAGGATCCTGTCCCAGACTATTTTGTTTCCTATGTCCTGAGGTATCCAGGAGGGTTCCTTGGTAAATAAATTGTGATCTTACCTCTGTTATCAGGTGTGAGCGCTTTTGGAGACTGGCTTTCAGTTCCTAGGTTCCTATGTCCAGAGGGGTCCAGGCAGGTTCCTCTAGGGCCAGGAATGTTAGCAGAAATGGTGGTCTCCCCTGTGCTCTCAGGATGGTTCACACATCTGAGGCTCAAGCTCTCTCCCCAGGGGATCTGTTTACAGAGAACTGTGGGACCAGGTCAGCTACAGTCTCAGGCAGAAACCAAAAGCTTTCTGTCCTAGAGGACTCCTGGTTTCCTATGTCCTGAGGGCTAAAGGAGCGTATGTCCAAGGAGACAGTTTGGTCCTACCTCTGCTCTCAGTTTTGTTGCTGCTTTGGGAGAATGGCTTTCAACTCTGTGCACAGGCAAAGACCGGAAGGATTTTGTCCTTGACGGTTCCTAGGATCCTGTGTTTTGAGTGTCCCAGGTGGGTTCCTCTTGGGTCAGGTATGTGAGCAGAAGTGGTGGTCTCCCCTGTGCTCTCAGGATTCTCCACACTTCTGACATTCCTGTTCTCTTCCCAAGGGATTTTGGCAGAGAAATCTGTGGGACACGGTCAGCTTCAGGCACAGGCAAAAATTAGAATGATCCTGTCCCAGATGGCTCCTGGTTTCCCATGTCTGAGGGCACCAGTGGGGGGCATTGGAGTCAAAATTGTGGTCTTCCCTCTACATTCAGGTGTGTCAGACATACTGGAAACTGGCCTTCAGGTATGAGCACTGTCCAAGCCCAGAAGGATCATGTCTTGATAGCTCCTAGGTTCCTCTGCCTAGAAGGCTCCAGACTGGTACCTCTCAGGTCAGGGTTCTGAGCAGAAGTACTGGTCTCTGTGCTCTCCGGATCCAACACACTTTTAACAATCCCACTGTCTCCCAAGGGGATCTGGGTACAAAGAGCTATGGGCCTGTGTCAGCACTGGGCACAGCTGGACACCAGAAGGATCTTGCTCTAAGTTTCCTGTGTCCAGAGTGTTCCATGCAGGTTCCTCTTGGGCCAGGTATGTGTGCAATAGTATTGCTGTCCCCTGAGCTCTGAGAACTTTTTGGATTTCTGAGAGTCCATATTTATGCCTCATGTTACCCGCATAAAGAAAGCTGTATGACCTGGTGAGCTCTGTAGCATAACGAAACTTCCAGTATCATTTGCTTTTCTGTTCCTAGGTTCCTTTGTCCAGCGGGTCCCAGACTGGGTCCTCATGGGCCGGGAATACGAGTAGAAGTGGTCGTCTCCTCTGTGCTATTAGGACTGTTTGCATTCTGAGAGTCCTGCTTTCTGCAGAGGGGATCCGGGTACAGAGAGCTTTGGGCCTGTGACAGCACTGGGCTCCTCCAGAAACCCAAAGCTTCCTATCCCAGTCTCCTCCTGGGTTCCAATGTTCAGAGTACTCAAGGTTGATTCCTCTTGGGCCACAAAATTTAGTCTAGAGGTGGTCTCTCCTGTGCTCTTAGGACTCCTGGGCACTCGGAGAGTCATGCTCTCTCCCTTGGAATCGTGGGCATAGTGAACTGTGGAGCAGGGTAAGCTCAGTGTTCAGGGGGCAGAAACCACAAGGATCCTGGCCCAAGTGGTTCCTGGTTTCCTATGTCCTAGTGGTATAGGAGAGTCCATCAGGCAGAAATGGTGGCCTTACATTTGCTCTCAGTTTTTCAATGATTCAGGATACTGGTTTGAAGCTCTGTGCATGGGGAAACACCAGCATGATCCTGTCCTGACTGCTCCCAGCTTCTTGTGTCCAGAGGGCTCCAGTTGGGTTCCCCATGAGCCAAGAAGTTGAACAGAAGACTTGGTCTCCCCAGTGTTCTCATGATTTTCCACACATTTGAAACTCATATTCTCTCCTCTGGGGATCTGGGTATTGAGAACTGTCAGTCCAGGGCATTTTGAGCACATCTAGAAATAAGAAGTTTCCTGTGCCAGACTGTTCATTGATTCCTATGTCCTGAGGGATCCAGGAGGGTTTCTTGGTGCAGAAATCATGGTCTTAACTCTGGTATAGGTGTGATCGCATTTGAAGGTTGTCTTTCAGCTCCTAGGTTCCTATGTCGGAAGGGTTTAGGCAGGTTCCTCTAGGGCCCCAGGAATGTGAGCAAGTGGTGGCCTCCCTGTCCTCAGGGATTGAATGCACTTCTGAGAGCCCCTCTCTCCCCTTGGGATCTGGTACACAGAGAGTTTTTTGGGCCTGTGTCAGCACTGGGCTCAGCTGGAACCAGCGATCCTGTCCCAGTCTGCTGTTAGGTTCCTGTGTCAGGCATCGCCTCCCGGAAGGTTCCTCCATAGCCAGCTTTGTGATCAGTCAGTTACCGTCTTCCCTGAGCTCAGGAATATCAGCTCTTCTGAGAGTCCATCATGGCCTCCTGGTATCTGGATACAAACCTGTACAATCCGATCCGCTCCATGTGCAGAAGGAAACGTCAATGATGCTATCACAGTCTTTTCCTACATTCCTGTGTCCGGACGGATGCAGGGGTTCCTCTGGCCATGACCCCAACCAGAAATGGTGGCATCCTTTTCTCTCAGGATTGTCTGCTTTGAGAGTCATCACTCTCTCCCCAGAGGATCTGTGTAGAGTGAACTGTGGAAACTAGTAAGCCCATGCTCAGGCAGAACTAAAGGATACTGTCCCAGTCAGTTCCTAGTTTCCCTATGTCCTGAGGGTCCGGGAAAACTCCATCAGGCAGAAATGTGGTGGCCTTTACCTCTCACTTCCTCAGTTTGTCAGTGCTCCAGGATACTGGCTTTCAGCTCCTTAGATGGGTAAAGACCAGAATGATCCTGTCTCTGACTGCTCCTAGTTTGCTGTGTCCAGAGGGCTCCAGTCAGGTTCATTTTGGGCAAAGAAGTTGAAAAGAAGAGGGGGTTACCAGGATACTCCACAGTTTATTCTGAGTCCAGAGCACTCCAGGCAGGTTCTCTGTAACTCCCCATTGCAGACAGAAGTGTTGTTCTCCTATCCCAGGATGAGGCACCCCTGTGAGTCCAGCTCATCTCCCTGGGATCTCAGTACAGAAGGAACAGAACAGGTCAGCACTGAGAGCAAATGGAAACTAGAATGATCCTGTTCCAGTCACAACCTGGATTCCTGTGTCCAGAAGGCTCTAGAATGGTACCTCACGGGCCAGGAATGTGAGCAGAAGTTGTGAAATCCCTGGTGCTTTCATGATTGAACTCACTTCTGAGAGTCCTGCTCTCTTCCCAAGGGATCTTGGTACAGAAATCCGTAGGACAGGGTCAACACTGGCACAGGCAGAAATTAGAATGATCCTGTCTCAGATGACTCCTACTTTCCTATGTGCTGAGATCTCCAGGCAGGTCCCTCGGTGTAGACTTGGTGGTCTTACCTCTTCTTTCAGGTCTGTCAGGTATCCTGGAGAAGGGCTTTGACCTCCAAGAGCAGGCTGTGACCTGATGGATCATGTCCCAGACAGCTCCTAGGTTCCTGTGTCCAGAAGCCTCCAGCCTGGTACCTCTTGGTGCAGGGATGTGTGCAGAAGTGGTGGTTTCCCCTGAGCTCTAAGGATTGTCTGCACTTGTGAGAGTCCAGGTCTATACCTCACCAGATCTGCATACAGAAGTCTGTAGGACTGGGTCAACTCAGGGAACAGGCAGATATTTTAAGGGACCTATCCCATTCTTTTCCTAGCTTCCTTTGTTCAAATGCGCCCGGTTGGTTGACCATTGCCCAGAAATGTGAGCCAAGAGGAGGCCTCACTATTGTCTCAGAATTTTTTGCACTACTGAGAGTCTCACTCTCTCCAGAGGGGTCTGGGTATGGAGAGCTGTTAACCTAGGTCACATCTGGGCACAGGCAGAAATGAGAAGTACAGTGTCCCAGATGGCTCCTGCTTTCCTATATCCCAAGGGATCCAAAAGGGCATATTGGAGCAGAAATTGTGGTCTTACGTCTGCTTTCAGGTGTGTCAGGTATATAGGAAACTGGTTTTTAGTTATGATCACAGGCTGAGACCAGAAAGATCATGTCCTGACAGCTCCTAGCTTCCTGTGTGCAGAAGGCTCCAGACTGGTATTTTTTATATCAGGGATGTTAGCAGAAGTGATGGTCTCCCACGTGCACTTAGGATTGAACGCACTTCTGACAGTCCAGCTCTCTTTCCAGAGGATTTTTGTACAGAGAACTGTGGGACTAGGTGAGCTCCAGGCACATATGGAAACGAGAAGTATCCTGTGCCAGATGGCCCTAGGTTTCCTATATTCTGAAATGTCCAGGAGAATCCCTCTGACAGAGATGGCCGTCTTTCCTCTGCTCCCAGATTTCACACACCATTCCTGGACGTCGGCTTTAGGCTCGATGCATGAGCAAAACCAGTAGGATCCTGTCTCTAACTGCTTCTAAATTCCTGTGTCCAGAGGGGATCCAGGCAGGTTCCTCTTTGGGCAGGAAGGTGAACAGAAGAATGGTCTTCCCTGTCTCTCAGGATTATTTCACACTTCTGAGAGTCCCCCTCAGGGGATCTGCATATAGAGACTGGTGAGACCAAATCAGTTTCAGGCACAGGCAGAAACCAGAAGTATCCTTTTCCACATGGCTCATGGTTTCCTTTGTCCTGAGGGCTCCAGTAGGGTCCCTTGGAGGAGAAGTGGTGCTCTTACCCCTGCTCTCAGGAGTGTCAGAGACACTGGAGTCTGGCTTTAGCTTTGAGCTCAGGTGGAGACCAGAAGTATCATGTCCCCGACAGGTCCTTGTTCCTGTGTTAAGAAGTCTCCAGGACTGGTATCTCTCTTAGGGCAGGGATGTGAGCAGAAGTGGGGTCCTCCCCTGTGCTCTCAGGATTGT
>NC_046172.1:11773605-11812385 GCF_011064425.1 Rattus rattus
TGATCTTTCCCATGACCCAGATGCCCATCAGCCCAGAGCCAAGTTTGCAGCAGGGGGCAAGTCCAGGTGCACATCTTCTTGGAGTCCGCCGCACGCAAGCAGGGGGCTTAACCACGTGTGGTGCGAACCCTCGAACCGGCTCCCACTCAGGCATCATGTCTGCCCCGGAGCTCGGTTATCTCTGCTGCAGGCGCGGCAGAGTGGGACTTAAATCCAGTCAAAAAACCATTGTTTACTCCTGTGGTGTTCATGACACTATTAGACTAGTAGACATATCTTGAATATCATTTATTACTGCAGCTGACAGGATTTTCAGTTGGGTAAAACTGATGATTTTTCTCCTCCATCGGCACCCATAGCACCTTCTTCTACTTTAAAATTTGATAGTAAGGGTGAAGCTTTCAGGTCAGTAACAGCTTGACATCAATGTCTGTGCCTCAAGTATGCAGTATCTTTAGAAATAGGATCTTACCATCAAGTTAAGAGGGTCATGAAGAACACTGGCATTAATAAGTACTATTTGCATATCTATAGAACCTACTGACCAATAATTAGAAATTGAGTAACCAATTATTGACACTGGGATTTTTAAGTTTTAAGAAATCCCTGGTATCTATTGGGGACACTGCAATCTCCAATCTAACTTGTCTTCCTGCATGTGTGGTGCTTGTGAATGTGTGTGTGTGTGTGTGTGTGTGTGTGTGTGTGTGTATGTGTATGTGTGTGCATGCGCACAAGTGCCTAAGTTTCTAGAACAGTAGGTTTACGTATGTTTTCTTTGAACCATTTTTATTATAATTTATAAATCTCCATACACCCTCTTTTATCCTGTCTCCCCTCCTCAACCCCAATTTATTTTTTTTCTATTTTGCTATTTCCCTTTAACCCTTTATGCCAGCACCTTCTATCCTTCCTCTTTGAAAACCCTCCCTATGAATTTTTAGTTATTCCTTCACCTCCATTGGTATTCTAAATTAAATGTACTCATCTGAAGATGCAAAACTAACATCCTCAAATAAGAGAAATTATGTGGTGTTTGTTTATCTGGGCCTGTTTATATCACTCAGAATGATTGTTTCCAGGCTCATACTTTTAGAGAATATTAAGCATTCGCAAGAAGTTAAGAAGTAAAATAAGGAAGGAAAAAGGTAAAAGAAAAAGTGAGATAATAATTATACATGAGTTATATGTATGAGGAAATAGAGAATTCACAAGGGTAGAATGGATATGTAAGCATACAGAAAAGTAATATAACCACAACAAGCAGAATACATATTAAATCAAGACTTCATATTTCTTCAAAAGTTATCATTAATTTAAAACATAGTTTATATTATACAGTTATAAACTTCTTCTTTGATGCGCTCTTCTGCTCTAGCATTGCTATGTCAAGGAAATTAATGATGGTCTCTTCCCCAATACTGGCTCTTAGGTTAAGAGAAAATGACAGCTATTATAAGTCCTGAGAATTTGTCTTATCCAGACAGTAGTAGTCCCCATTGTTCTCTGATATTATTTCTGATGGTACTAGACTGGGCCACAGGTTTTCCCTTAAGTAGTACTGTTATGTCGAGAAGGTGAAGGTCTACCCACTATCTGGTGTTTCCCACTGATCCAGCTGATCTACAGACTCGCACTGAAGTTCTCCATTCAGCACTAGAGACTACCAATAATTATGTATCCTATCCTTGATTATGTAGCAATTAACTTTTTCTATAATACCATTGTGTGTGAGAGAAAGGGAACACTTCCCTGTGTTTTACACTGATCTCACTGTTGGTACTTTTGCTGGCCTGGTGATACCTCATTCCTTGTAATATTCAATTTTATATTTCCAGGGTAATCAGGAAATGCCCATAAACTTGAATACAAGTTAGCTACTTTTTTTGTTCATCATGAAGCTCTAAATATTATGGGCATTGAAACACACATAATGAAAATATTGACCATTCTTCTCCTTGGAATGCTTACCTGGATTATGTATTGCTCTATATTCTTTCACAATATTATGTAAATAAGATTTCTATCCTATCTATTTTTTTTATTAACTTGAATATTTTTTATATACATTTCGAGTGTTATTCCCTTTCCCGGTTTCCGGGCAAACATTCCCCTCCCCCCTCCCCTTCCTTATGGGTGTTCCCCTCCCCACCCTCCCCCCATTGCCGCCCTCCCCGCAACAGTCTAGTTCACTGAAGGTTCAGTCTTAGCAGGACCCAGGGCTTCCCCTTCCACTGGTGCTCTTACTAGGATATTCATTGCTACCTATGAGGTTAGAGTCCAGGGTCAGTCCATGTATAGTCTTTAGGTAGTGGCTTAGTCCCTGGAAGCTCTGGTTGCTTGACATTGTTGTACATATGGGGTCTCGAGCCTCTACAAGCTTTCCAGTTCTTTCTCTGATTCCTTCAATGGGGGTCCTATTCTCAGTTCAGTGGTTTGCTGCTGGCATTCGCCTCTGTATTTGCTGTATTCTGGCTGTGTCTCTCAGGAGCGATCTACATCCGGCTCCTGTCGGTCTGCACTTCTTTGCTTCATCCATCTTGTCTAATTGGGTGGCTGTATATGTATGGGCCACATGTGGGGCAGGCTCTGAATGGGTGTTCCTTCAGTCTCTGTTTTAATATTTGCCTCTCTCTTCCCTGCCAACTATCCTATCTATTTTATCTATGTGTCTGCCATTGGCATTTTATCTGGCATAATTTCATAAAAGAATTGAAACCTCTTTTTAACTAAAAGATTAATTAATAATAAATTAACAAATTAGAAATATAAACCAAATACAGATCCAAATACTAATTATTTCCATACCTTAAGATTCATAGCAAATGAATATATATATATATATATATATATATATATATATATATACACATATAGGAATATATGAATTCTCATAATTACAAATTTTATTATCTCCTCCTCCAACTAAAATCATTCAGTTGACTTATTTTTGTCAGTGTGGTGTGACATATTTGTATTGAGCCTGAACTACCCTAAGTCACACTGTCATCATCTGTCTCATAATTAATCTTTCTTTGTCCTGATCTTTTCTATCTTCCACATACCCTCTCAATTCATCAAGGATTCTTTCCCATTCTTAGAATGATTATGAAACATCCAATCTTGAAGGGCTTTGTAATGCCAAATTTCATGTTTAAAATGTTCTCTTCTACTAAGATAAACATCTGTAATTTTTTATATCCATATTTTGAAGACAGGAAACATCCCTTAATAGCATTCTTCTTAGAAAACTCTACTCAGAATGTTTTTTTTTACTTAAGTTACTACTAATTAAACCCTCATTCCTTATAATGTTCAAATTTAGGTTTCTAGAGTAAGCAGGACATGCTCCTTTTATGAACTCATAATGAAAATATCACAACTATGATACAGAAACTATAATTACTTTCTAGAGTATAATACACTATCTGTTATCCAAGTATTGGCAACATTGTTCACAATAGTTGCTTTGCAATCTGACCAAAGTCTACATTTCACATTGTTATTATGTTTCTTAAGCTATTCTTCATAAGAAAAGTACATTGTTTTTCTGTTTTTGCCTTGTCTTGATGTGCCTCTGAACCAGGCAAAGTAGCCATTAAAATACCATAGGATCTAGATTTTGCTGAGTATTTACTTGTCTTTTGTTATTTATATCCTCTATCTTGTTTTTTACAAGATTGAAGCTATATTTAAATTCATACTTCTGACAAAAACAATTCAAAAGGGAATGTATATATTTCACATATATCTCACAATGTTCTATAATAGTGTCTAAATCACTTTTAGGTATAAGTTTGTAAATTCTCAAAAGTGAGTAATGGAAAGAATAAAAATAGCTTGTTTTCTTCAAGGTAAAAGTGTCGCCATTTTCCAAAAGGAAAAAGAGAAGAAGAGGGGAAGGACATAGGAAACTGGAAAAAGTAGAGGAAAGAGAAACTACAGCCAAGATGTATTTTATGAGAGAAGAATAAAACAAAAGGAGCCAACTTTCAAAATTTATATATTACATTGTGTTTCACTTCCACAAATGTAAAGGTATAGGATTGGAAAGAAGAAGAAGAACTTTTGGACATGGGATTTTTGCTATCTTTATTTAACAGGTGTTGGAATATAACTGCAGTTCACTATCACATTGGAAATGATACTATCAGTAGCATTCTTCTGATAACTTTCCATATGCTAAAAGCAACCTTTGTGAAGTCTACCCTGGAATCACTAATGCATTATATATGGAGGATTCAAAATTATTGATATTTTATGAAAGCAAGTTTTTAGAATTAACATTATAATATAATTCTGTGCTTTATATTCTATATCAATATAGTATCATTATATTTTATGTGATAAGGATTTTAGTGTGATACTGATATACTTTTAAAACTTTTTGCAATTGATTATAAGCTCAATAGGATTATTGCATGTTGTGAAATTTTAACATTTTAACATAAGATTTTAAATTTTAACATAAGATAAACTTTCCAGACTACATATAGAATATATAAAAATAACATGATAACACATGTATTACATGACTCAGATAAAAGTTTATATTTTAATAAAGCCTTATAATAAGTTTTTTCCTATAAATGGTCTTTTTCACAAGGATAGTTGCCTTAATCAATGATTTTCTTTGAGATTATGAGTGGTGAGTTTCTAATTGCATTCTCTGCGAAAAGAGTGAATATATTTGTTCTGTAAAACAGATATTCATCTTACGAAAGGAAATGAACTTGAAAGTTGAAGGGTAAAATAAACCTGTCTTATTCTTTTTTCTTACAAAGTAATACATACTTTTAGCATATGATACATCAAGCGTACTCTTTGCATTTTCTAAAGATAATTGAAGATATAAACACATACCTACATGTTCATAGCAAATTTATAATTGTTAAAATAAACAACTAAAGTATCCTTAACTGGGGAAACAAAAAAATAATCTTTTGTACATGTCAATAATTGTATATAGTTTAACTGAAAATAAATGTGCTATTCATTTACAAAATCCTGTAACAATTTTACATGCATAATTTTTTGTGAAAGAAGTCCATCTCACTGTTATCACAGACCTGTATTCCCAGATGTTGGCAGATAGAAGCACCAGGATCAAATGTTCAAGGTAATCCTTAGATGAGTTCAATGCTTGTTTGGGTTTTCTGAGACCCTGTATCAACAACACAAAATAAAACAAAGCAAAACAAGCAAGCCTGAAAATTATACATCAAACATTAAAGGACTTAAAGGGAAAGATCAATGTTAGCACTCTTATGGTTAGGAAATTTACTTCAATTGTTACCAAAGGAAGGATCAAGATCGAATATCAACAAAGATATATTACATGTAAGTTAGATTCTAGACTTAATACTTATAATACATATAACAGATGTGTAAGAACATTCCTTCCAATAACTACAGTATAATCATTTTTTCTCACTGAGAGATGCATATTTATCTAGGATAGAATATATAGGAGGCCACAAAACAAGCCTCAATATTTTTTCCAGAATATGCTTAAATTTTATTTTCCCACTTTTAAAATTGAAATCGTTTTCATGCAATATATTTTGATCAGAGTTTCTCCTCCCTCCCACCTTGTTCCTTGCAGATATTTGCCACCTTCCAATCCACTGAATTCCATGATTATTCTTCCATTTTCTCTTTAGGAAGCCAATCAGTAAGAAATACGTCAGATTTGTCTCAAAGAACAGGAACTACACATGCACACAAACCACAAAAACAGAATTAGAAACCATAATATACAAACAAAAGGAGAACTAAGACAAAAAAAAATAAAAAAAACTCAAATAGTATGTGGCAACATGCAGAAGTCTTGCAGAGGTTAAAAGTAATAAGGCCTTACCACTGAGAGGAGAAAGTATATACAAGTTCCCTCCTATGGGGGAGGGAGGGAATGGGGTGAGGATGGGGAGGGGAACACCCATAAAGAAGGGAAGGAGGAGGGGTTAGGGGGATGTTGGCCTGGAAACCGGGAAGGGGACTAACAATCGAAATGCAAATAAGAAATACTAAAATTAATAAAGATGGGGAAAAAAGAACATTTTTAAAATTGATATCGGGGCTGGGGATTTAGCTCAGCGGTAGAGCGCTTACCTAGGAAGCGCAAGGCCCTGGGTTCGATCCCCAGCTCCGAAAAAAAGAACCAAAAAAAAAAAAAAATTGATATCTACCTGCAAAGGAAACATTATGTTCTCTCCCATGTAGTCTCATTGGGCATACCAATAACAAGAGTAAGACATAAGCCCAGGCATAGATGGTTAATACAAAAAGAACACAATTGTTTTCTTGTAGAATCTTGTAGATATTTTTTGTCTCAACAGAATTTTAAAAATTGAATTCAATGATTTTTTTCTCATTTTCCCTTTTATTGAAAATAGGTTACTTTAAAACATAATATATCTTGATTAAAGTTACCTCTCCCTCTACTTCTCCCAGGTCCTCCCCACCTCACTTCCACTCTGGATCTACTCCCTTTATGTTTCCAATGAGAAAAGAAATAGGCAAGCTAAAATAGCTCAGTAAGAAGAACATTGGACTGAAGAAAAATAGGCTTCTAAGAGATAACAACACAATGACATGTTATATGGCAGAATGACATATAATAAGATGAAGCAAAATTATCATATTGAAATTGGACACAGTAAACCAACAGGAGGAAAATGTCCTCTTAACTGGCACAAGAATCAGAAACACACTTGTTCTCACAGTCATGTGCCCATTAAAATGCTAACCTAAATGCCATAATACAGGTGCAGAAGATCTGATGGATTCCCTTGTAGGCCTTTTGCTGAGGCTTCAATGTCTATGGGCACATATCTGTCTTGCTTAGTTGATTCAGAAGGCCTGAATTTCCTGGTGTCCTTCATTCCTGCTAGCTCTTAAAATTTTTTCTGGCTCCTCTTCCTTTAGATTCCATGAGCTCTAAGGGGAACAATTTGATGTTGACCTTCCAATTAAATGATCATTGTCACAATGTCTGGCTGTAGTACTGCATCTGTTCTTATCTGCCGCAGGAAGACTCTTTTTTGATGCTTGGGTAAGGTATCAATCAATGATAATAGCAGAACATCAATAAGAGTTATTTTTATTTATAATTTTAAAAATCAAATGTTTAGTTTTATCCTAGATCTGGTCTCTGGTTCATGCTTCAAACACTGTCCTGTATGGCTTCTCTCTAATGGAATAAGCTTTATGTTATATGAGACACTGGTTAGCTACTCTAACAAGTTCTGATCAACTATTGTTGTAGCATATCTTTTAAGCAGGACACATTGTGGGTCAAAAGATTGTTGCTGAGATGTTTTTTATTGCCCTTTTGGAAACCTGAAGAGAATCTTTCCACACCAAAACAGCTAGAACATAGGGTGAAATTTCCATGTATGCCCAGACCAACTACATCATGTTCAATGAGTTGTGTGGGTGTTGATCTTAACAATGTGTCCCTGCTCTCAGTTTGCAGCGAGCAATGCACTGTCTTAGCAACAGACTAGATTGCTTGGTGATTTTCATGATACCTCCTTGACCAACAACTCAATGAGTGCAACCCATTCCCACAACTGAAAACTTCCTTTGTTAACAAAAGATGGCCAGTTGAAACTCTCTATCCCCCATTAATAGACGTAATTATGATCATCATCACATACTTATGAAGTTTCCACTACTCCAGGTTCCCACATTATCCCTAAAATGTCCCTATTTTCTAGTTGTCTCTTCTTGAATTTCCCTCACCCCTCAAATCTATTGCTGTCCTTACAACATAATCCTCCATTACTCCCTTTACTCTAGCCCAAATGCACTCATCAATGCTTTTGTAATTCCCATCTCAATATTTCCCCATACTTCCTTCATATATATCTAACCTCTTGTAGGTCTACAGAATATGGATACTTCATTATTTATTTAAAGTGGAATATCTACATATAAATATACACATACTATATTTATCTTTCCGAGACTGGGTCACCTCATTCAGAATGATTTACCTGCGTATTTTATGTCATTATTTTAAATAGCTGAATGATATTCCATTATGGGAATGTAACACATTTTCTTTATCAATTCTCCTGTTGAGGGATATTTAAGTTGCTTGCAGTTTCTGGATGTTTTAATAGAGCAGACATGTACAGGGCAGAAGAATTGCAATTATTGCAGAATACAGCATCTTTTGGTATATCCCTAACAGTGATACAGCTAGATCTTGAAGGTACAGGATTGAAAACTTTCTGAGAAAACTTCGGTACATTGATTTCTATGGTGGTTGTACCAAGTTTACAATCCCACGAGCATTGGTGGAATCTTTCATGAGCTCCACATTTTATCAGCATGCACGGTTACTTTGTGTTATTGATCTTACCCATTTTGACAGTGTAATATAGAACGTGTGTGTGTGTGTGTGTGTGTGTGTGTGTATTTTATTTGTATTTGTATTTGAATATGTGTGTGATCATTATTATATTAATCCTGAAGATTGGTGAACATAAAATATTTTTCTAATACCTATATCTTATTGAACTTCCTTCAAACTCTTATACTTTCTTTCATAGGTTTTGAAGGTTTAATTAGTATTGTCTCAAGATATTTTATATTATTTAAGGCTATTGTTCAAGGTGTTGTATCTTTAATTCTTTCTCAGTCTTTTTCACGTTTGTACATTTTTGTATGAGCTACTTTGGTGAAATCATTTATCTGGGCAAGAAGTTGCAGAATGGAATTTTTTAAATCACTTATGTATACTATCATATCATCTGCCAAAAATGATACTGTAACTTTTATTTTCCCAATTTGTATCCCCTTGAACTTCAATTGTCTTATTACTCTAGTTAAGATTTCAAGTACTATATTAAATATGAATGGACAGAGTGGAAAACCCTGTCATGTTCCTGGTTTTAGTAGAATTGCTTTGAGTTACTCTCTATTTAATTTGATGTTAACAATAGGTTTCCTGTAAATTTTTTTTGGACTTTTTAAATTTATATTTCAAATGTTATTCCCTTTACCTATTTCCCAGGCATAAGCCCCCTATTCCATCCACCTCCCCTTCTACTACTTGCAATCATCAGAGCCCAGTTCTCCAACCAAAGCAAATACTGAATATACAAGCGCACCAGAAAAAGCAAGATTAAGATTTAAAATCACATTTTATGATGGCGACAGAGGACCTTAAGACAGACATAAATAACTCCATTAAAGACATACAGGACAACAAAAGTAAACAAGTAGAAGCTCTTAAAGAGGATACACAAAAATCCCTTAAAGAATTATAGAAAAACAAAATCAAACAGGTGAAGGAATTGAACGAAAACATCTAGGATTTAAAAATCGAAATAGAAACATTAAAGAAATCACAAAGGAAGACAACACTGGAGACAGAAAACCTAGGAAAGAGATCAGGAGTCACGAATGTAAGCATCACAAACAAAACACAAGAGATAGAAGAGAGAATATCAGGGGCAGAAGATAACATAGAAACATCTAAACAACTGTCAAAGATAATGTAAAACGCAAACAGCTCCTAGCTTAAAATATCTAGGAAATCAAGGACTATGAGAGCCAGAAGATTCTGGACAGAATTCACATAAACCCAAAGAGAATATAAATGCTAGCCCAAGCTACTGTATCCAGTAAATCTCTCAATTAACATAGTTGTAGAAACCAAGTTTTTCAAGAGAAAACCAAATTTATACAATATCTTTCTACAAATCCAGTCCTACAAAGGATAATGGATGTAAACTCAAACACAAGGAGGGATAGTACACCCTAGAAAAGGCAAGAAAGCAATCTCCTTGCAATGAAACCAAAAGAAGAGAGAAACACAAACATAATTCCACCTCTAACAATGAAAATAACAGGAAGCAACCATCACTATTCCCTAATATCTCTCAATATCAAAGGATTCAACTCCCCAATAAATAGGCATAGACTAACAGACCGGATATGTAAGGAGAACACAGAATTTGACTGCATATAGGAAACACATCTTGGAGAAAACCACAGATACTACCTCAGAGAAAAAGGCAGGAAAACAACTTTCCAAACAAATGATCCAAAGAAACAAGCTGGAGTAGACATTTAAATATCGAATAAAATTTACCTTCAACCAAAAGTCCTTGAAAAAGATAAGTAAAGTCACTTCATATTCATCAAAGGAAAAATCTACCAAGATCAACTTTCAATCCTAAATATTTATGCTCCAAATCTAAGGACACATGCTTTCATAAAAGAAACCTTACTAAAGCTCAAAGCACACATTGCATCTCACACAATAATAATAGGAGATTTCAACACCCCACTCTCATCAATAGACAGATCATGGAAACAGAAATTAAACAGAGACATAGAGAAACTAACAGAAGTTCTGAACCAAATGAACTTGACAGATATATATAGAGAGAGCATTTCATCCTAAAAGAAAAGGATATACCTTCTTCTCAGCACTTCATAGTATCTTCTCCAAAACTGGCCATGTAATCAGTCACAAAACAGGCCTCAACAGATACAGGAAGATAGAAATAATCCAATGCATCCTAGCAGATCATCACAGACTAAGGCTGATATTCAATAAACACAAAAATGACAGAAAGCCCACATATAAATGGAAGTCGAACAATGCTCTACTCAATGACAACTTGGTCAAGGAAGAAATAAAAAAAAATAAAGACTTTTTATAATTTAATGAAGATAAAGGTACAACATACCCAAATTTATGGGACACAATGAAAGCAGTGCTAAGAGGAAAACTATAGTTCTGAGTGTCTGCAAAAAAACAAAGAAAAAAACAAAAACAAAAACAAAAAACACAAAAACAAAAACAAAAACAAGGGAGAGCATATATCAGCAGATTGACAGCACAACTAAAAGCTCTAGAACAAAAAGAAGCAAGTACACCCAAGAGAAGTAGAAGGCAGGAAATAATTTAACTCAGAGCTGAAATCAACCAAGTAGAAACAAAAAGGACCATACAAAGAATTAACAAAACCAGGAGCTGGTTCTTTGAGAAAATCAACAAGATAGATAAATCCTTAGCCAGACTAACCAGAAGGCACAGAAAGTGTGCTCAAATTAACAAAATCAGAGAGGAAAGGGGATAGATAACAACAGAATGAGAGGAAATTCAAAAAAAAAAAAAATCAGATCCTACTACAAAAGCCTATATTCAACCAAAATGGAAAATCTGGAGGAAATGGACAATTTTCTAGACATATACCAGGTACCAAAATTAAATAAGGAATAGCTAAAGCAGATAATCAACCCCATAACTCCAAAAGAAATAGAAGTATTCATTAAAATCTCCCAAGCAAATGAGCCCATGACCAGATAGTTTTAGGCAGATTTCTATCAGACCTTTATAGAAGAACTAATACCAATATTGTCCAAACTATTCCACAAAATAGAAGTTCCTTCTATGAAGCCAAGATTATTCTTATACCAAAACCACAAAAAGGTCCAGCAAAGAAAGAGAAATTCAGAACAATTTTCCTCATGAATATTGATGCAAAAATACTCAATAAAATTCTTGTGAACGTAATCCAAGAACACATCAAAAGTATCATGCACCATGATCAAGTAACCTTCATCCCAGGGATGCAAGGTGTGTTCACTGTATGGAAATGCATCAATGTAAACCATGATGTAAACAAACTCAAATAAAAAAAAAAAAAAACCACATGATCATTTCAATAGATGCAGAGAAAGCATTTGACAAAATTCAATATTCCTTCATGATAAATGTCCTGGAAAGATCAAGAATTCAAAGCCCATAAGCAAGCACAGTAAAAGCAATATACAGCAAACTAGGATCTAACATTCAACTAAATGGAGAGAAACTTTAAGCAATCTCACTAAATCAGGGACTAGACAAGGTTGCCCACTCTCTTCCTACTTATTCAGTATAGTCCTAGCCAGAGCAATCAGACAACCAAAGGAGGTCAAAGGGATTCAAATTGGAAGGAAAGAAGTCAAAATATCAATATTTGCAGATGATATGATAGTATAATTTAATGACACCAAAAGTTCAACCAAAGAACTACTGAGGCTGATAAACAAATTCTGCAAAATGGCTGGTTATAAAATTAACTCAAACAAATCAGTAGCCTTCCTCTACTCAAAGGATAAACAGGCTGGGAAAGAAAGTAGGGAAATGTCACCCTTCACAATAGTTCCAGATAATATAAAATACTTCAGTGTGACTTTACTGAATTAAGTGAAAGGTCTATATGAAAAGAACGTCAAGTCTATGAAGAAAGAAATTGAAGATGATCTCAAAAGATGGAAAGACCTACCGTGCTCATGGATTGGCAGGATTCATATAGTGAAGTTAGCTATTTTGTGAAAAGCAATCTACAGATTTAGTGTAATCCTCATCAAAATTCCTACTTGATTCTTTATGGAGATAGAAAGAACAATTTGCAAATTCATTTGGAATAACAAAAAACCCAAGATAATCAACACTATACTCAACAGTAAAAGAACTTCTGATAGAATCACCATCCCTGACCTCAAGCAGTATTACAGAGTAATAGTGATTCAAATCTATAAGGTATTGGTACTGACAGACATGTAGACCAGTGAAACAGAATTGAAGACCCAGAAACCATCCTGTGGAAAAAAAGATATCATTTTCAACAAATGGTGCTGGTTCAATTGGAGTTCAGCCTGTAGAAAAATGCAAATTGATCCATTCTTATTGCACTGTACAAAGCTTAAGTCTAAGTGGATCAAGGACCTCAACATCAAACCAAATGCACTCAAACTAATAGAAGAAAGTAAGGAACAACCTCAATCACATGGGCACTGGGGAAAATTTACTGAACAAAACACCAATGGCTTATGCTCTAAGATCAAGAATCGACAAATGGGATCTCATAAAACTGCAAAGCTTCTTTAAGGCAAAGGACACTATTGCTTGGACAAAATGGCAACCAACAGATTGGGAAAAGATCTTTACCAATCCTAAAACTGATAGAGTTCTTATATCCAAAATATACAAAGAATTCCCGAAGTTAGACTTCAGGGAGACAAATAACCCTATTAAAAATGGGGTTCAGAGCAAAACAAAGAATTCACAGCTAAGCAATATTGAATGGCTGAGAATCACCTAAAGAAAAGTTCAACACCTTTAGTCATAAGGGAAAGGCAAATCAAAACAACACTGAGATTCCACCTTACACCAGTCAGAATGGCTAAGATCAAAAACTCTGGTGACAGCAGTTGCTGGTGAGGATGTGGAGAAAGAGGAACACTCCTCCATTGTTGGTGGGATTGCAGACTGGTACAACCATTCTGGAAATCAGTTTGGAGGTTACTCAGAAAATTGGACATTGAGCTACCTGAGGACCCAACTATACCCCTCCTGGGCATATACCCAAAAGATGCCCCAACATATAAAAAGGACACATGCTCCACTATGTTCATAGCAGTCTTATTTATAATAGCCAGAAGCTGGAAAGAACCCAGATGCCCTTCAACAGAAGAATGGATACAGAAAATGTGGTACATCTAAACAATGGAATATTACTCAGCTATCAAAAACAATGGCTTTTATGAAATTTATAGGCAAATGGATGGAACTGGAAAATATCATCCTGAGTGAGGTAACCCAATCAGAAAAGCACACATGGTATGCACTCATTGATAAGTGGCTATTAGCCCCAAATGCTCAAATTACCCTAGATGCACAGAACACATGAAACTCAAGAATGATGACCAAAATGTGAATGCTTCTCTTCTTTAAATGGGGAAAAAGAATAGCCTTAGGAGGGGATAGGGAGGCAAAGTTTAGAACAGAGGCTGAAGGAACACCCATTCAGAGCCTGCCTCACATGTGGCCAATTCATATACCCCCACTGAACTAGATAAGATGGATGAAGCAAAGAAGTGCAGGCTGACAGGAACGGACAGATCTCTCCTGAGAGACACAGTCAGAAATGGCAAATACATAGGCGTAATGCCAGCACAATAAACCACTGAACTGAGAGCAGGAGCTCATTGAAGGAATCAGAGAAAAGGACAAGAAAAAGAGCTTGAAGGGGGCTCGAGACCTCATGTGAACAACAATGCCAAGCAACCAGAGCTTCCAGGGACTAAGCCACTACCCAAAGACTATGCATGGACTGACCCTGAGCTCCAACTGCATAGCTAGCAATGAATAGCCTAGTAAGGGCACTAGTGGAAGGGGAAACCCTTGGTCCTGCCAATGCTGGACCCCCAGTGAATGGGATTCTTGGGGGGAGGGTGGTAATGGGAGGGAGGATGGGCCGGGAACAACCATGTAGAAGGGGAGGGGAAGGGGTCAGGGGGATGTTGGCCTGAAAATCAGGAAAGGGAATAACATTTGAAATGTAACTAAGAAATACCCAATTTAATAAAGGTGGGGGGAAAAAAGCACAAGTGAAAAAAAAAAAAAGGTATTTCAATGGTCCACTACCGAGTCTTCTGCCGTTCTTTCCAACAGAATTTAGGCTCATAGGGATCCATGAGACTTTTTCCTCCCTAATATTTTTGGCGTTAACTTTTAAACTGCATTTGTTCTTCTTCCAGCACAATGGCTCTAGTAATTTTCAGCAGTGTTGTCATTGAAAAAAGTGATAAATTGTAAGAGATATTATGTGTAAACATAAAAATTTTATTTGGAAATATATTAATTTATGACAATCTAGTATTATCTAATAATTCTGGTGGAAACAAATATTACTTCCAAAGTTTATAGTAAGCAATATGAAAGTCAGTAGTTTAATCATTATTTTGTTAATTATTACTTTGTTTGAGGCAGCATCTCTCTATGTACCTCTGGAACTAAAAATATAGAGCATTTCTTGCCTCAAATCTCACAGATATCTGACTGCCACTGTCTCCCAAGTGCCAGCAGGCCCAGACTAGTTTAGGGATCTGTTCTGAAACCTTCTGGTATGGTTCACACAAAAGGTTAGTATTTATATATCAAAACTTCTGCCACATTCCCTCATAAAGATAATACCAGAAGGTCATTTCCATTTTATTCCTGAAGCAAATTACTTCACTCGCAAATGATAAATTAATAAAATGGAATTTTGTAACATGGAATTATAGTGTGTGAATTTTAAATATATTGTGATTGTGATGTGTGTGTGTATGAGTGTGTGTGTGTGTGTGTGTGTGTGTGTGTGTGTGTGTGTGTGTGTGTATACGTGTTGTGAGAACCTGTTAAAATATAAAGGTCGGAGGTCATCATAATTGGTGACTAGTGCTTTTACATAAATCCATCACTTTATGCAAATTGTTTTAGAATATATGTTTAATTTAGTAAATATTTTTGATAGTTACCGGGTCACTTGTTCTTTCTATTTTTTTCCATTTTTTTTGAATACTTTTTTAACTTATATTTCAAATGTTATCCCTTTTACCAATTTCCCATCTGGAATCCCCCTATCTCTCCCCTTCCCCCTGCCTCCATGGGAATGTTCCTCCACCCACCTACCCACTCCCTCAGATATCCCCACCCTAGCATTCCCCTAAAGCAAGGCATTGAGTATTCACAGGGACAAGGGCCTTTCCTCTCATTGATGCTCAATAAGGCTATTCTCTGCTACGTATGTGTCTGGAGACATGGGTCCCTCCATGTGTACTCTTTGTTTGGTGATTTAGCCTCACTTGTTATTTGTTTGTAGTAGGATGGTATTAATGTATCTGCAAAACAAAGTATAAATCTGAACTAGAAAATATCCATAAGAATAATCATTGGCCCTTACATAAGGAATTTCTGCTCATATATGTCTTTATTATAATAATTCATAATAATGATTCAGTGAAATTTATAGAAATATGTCATTAACATGAATATAAAGTAAATTCAGTATAATTGGTGGTACTCTGGTAACAGTCAATCTGTTAGACTAAACAATCTAATTGTATATTAAGTAATTCTGAACAATAATAGAATTCATTTTCTGAGATACTGGAATTTTTCTTGATATTTGAATGCTTTTGAACATGCATTTTTAAAAACTACTTTCCAGTGCTGGGGATTGAACCCAGGGCCCTGCTGATGCTAGGCATGGATTCTATGCTTAAGTTACAGACTCAGACTCCCTACATTATTGAGACAGGGTTTCAGCCCTGAACTTGTGATGATTTTAGTTCAGCCTCCTGAGTATCTAGGATTACAGGTGTGTGACACCAGGCCTGGCTTATCATTGACCTATATAATTCTCTTTTTTCTTTAATACAATTACTATACAATATAATATTTACTTTTACAATATAGGAAAAGTCAATATTCTAGTGTGTGTTATGAGATATATTACTATTACATGATCTTGTTACATTAACTTGATGTTAAATAAAAATTATGAACAAATAGCAAAAGTTTGCAGAAGAATAGGAAGAAGGATTATAGGAGATGGAGGGACTGGTGAAGGACACCAGGAGAACATGGCCCACAGGATCAAGTAACTAGGGCTCATCACAAAGCATGAAGTGACAATTACTGAGCCTATGTGTGTCTAAGCTAGGTCTTCCACATATATGTTATATTGTATACCTTGAAGTGCTTGTGGGATTTCTCACAATGGGAAGGAGGAAGTCTCTAACACTTTTGCATGTTCTTGAGACACTTCTCCTCTTGGGTTGCCTCATCAAACCTTGATATGAAGGTTTGTGCCTATTCTTAATGTAACTTGTTTTGCCATGTTTAGTTGATCTCCCTGGGAATCCTGATCATTTCTAAAATAAAACAGAGTACTGTATCTGAGGCAGAGGGTAGCTATTTGTAGAGGGGACAGAAAATGCTGTTCATATGTAATATATGAGAGAAGAATTCTTTAAAATGTTAGTAGCAAGAATGTAGTCTTTTTGAGTTACTATTAAATCTGTGGTGATACTATTTTTTAAAGTCCGTCCTTTAAACTTGTCCACATTCTACCTTTTACTTCCTTCCTAAAACTGCTCATTTACTATTTGTCTCTGAGCACACTTTGCCAGCAATGATCTCCCAGATTAGTTACTTTTACTTGTGTTCCACATATTCCCTTTAACACGAAATTCCTCCCATTAAATTAATATATTCATGTTTTTCGATATGCACCCCTGTAGTTAGAGTGCTGTTTCAGATGTTAGAGGTATACTGCTAATGAAAACTATATCCTTACAGTATTGTGGACATTTACTCCACGGAAAGTCAGAAATTAAGCAAGAGGCTATGGAAGATATGGAAAATGAAATAAATGGAGGTTAGTTCTAAAATGTAAGATTCACTTTGAGGAAAGAAATATTTGAAGATTTAGTCTGACAGATACAAAGAACTCATGATATTACATTGAAAAATATGCAATAGTAAACCTAAATTCCCTTACATATAAATGTACAATGTATTTGAGCAATAACGAGAAGTCCAACATGTCTGACTACCCTAAGAAAAGGTTTAAAGACAGGTGAAAATTAATATCAATATTTAGAAGTTAATTCACCAAGGGAAAAGGCAGTTCAAAAGATAAATTTATTTTGTGATTAGAACAATTTAGAGAATTGAGAACACAGGAATGAATAACTATTTTTAGGAGGAGAAATTAAAAGTATAGACTTGTACCAGTGCTGTGGAGTTTTTATTAAAAAGGTGATTGCAGATGTGTTAGGAAGCTATCAGTATAGGCAAGAGGTAATGTTGGCTTACACTGGGGAAATAGTGATAGATATGATAAGGCATGAACAAATTGAAGATTAATTTAGAGTATAACAAAGAGAAATCTGATTAAACGAACAATTATATAGAACCTGTTACTCTTGAATTCCTCCAGATGACTCCTAGGACAAAACCTGATAAATATGATACATTAGGAATTGTCATGTCTTCTAAGATTAGAATATTTGGTATGGAATGGAAGGAGAATATAAAAGTCTATCTAGAACATGCTAATTGAAATGAACCTTAAGTAGTGTTATGATTTAGGGACAGTTTGAGTTTATCTCCCAAGAGTTCCTAAGTTGGAGGAATCATCCCCAGTGTACCAATACTGGAAAATAGTGGACAATTTTTACAAAGTAATGCACAGCCCAAGATACTTAACTTTTCCAGTGCACTATTCTTGAATGATAAAGAGTGCTTTTGTAAATTCAGTTCTCAAGCCTTGGGTTGCTCTAAAAGAGCAAGGCCAGCCTCTGCCAGTCTTTTGTATATATTTTACCATGTGATCATTCCCTTTTACCTGACCGATATCTATGAGCTCATCATTATGGTAGAATGTTGATAGATGACCCTAAAAGAAACCAAATATAGGCACCAAACATTATTTTACTTTCACTTGCTAAAATAAACCAATTTCTTTAAATTACTGAACTTTGTTTGTGATTCTGTACTTCAATAACAAGCTCAGAGTTAGAGAAATCCATTTACATTACCAGATTTTTATGACATTTGAGGATACAAAAATAGATGACATCACACCATTCTTTAATTCTTAGCCAAACCACACATTTAATTGACAAGAGGAGGTTTCAAATTAAATAGTGGTACCATTCCATCTCTAATACAACTAAATATAAATTCCAGCTGAGAATTTAAAAGTCTGCTCTAATCACTACAATGTGTAACAGAGATTAAGAACTTCTGACATATGCAAAAATTCTAGCGTTGGAGTAATAATGAAAAATACAAATCAAAATTACTGCCTATTTGTAATGGTAGGAACAGATATCTAAGAACTTAGCTGCTACTAATTAAAGGACTTTTCAAATAAGGCTACATGAAAGGACATTTAAAACAAGGCAGAGGGAAAAACGTATACGGCCTCTGAAGCAATAAATTAATATAATTTTTTAAAAAGTGTTCCTAGGATTACAGATGTGATGTGTAGATCAGCATTGTCAGAACTGAGGATAGTTTTGAAAACAAAAAGGAAGTTATGACAAAAGTTTTTTGATGGGACACAGAAAGCAAAAAGTGATTATGTGCATTCAAAGGGACCATAGACTGGTACTGTGCACTCATGGGGGCAAAGCAAGTATCAACAACCAATTACCGTATCCATCTGTCAGTGTTTTATCTAATTTCAAGGCCTAGTTACAAAGCTGAGCCATCTCCTACAGTCAAACCAGCTGGCAAGAAAACACTTTATTTTAAAATTCCCATTTGCTCTTATCTTTTAAGATACCAACTCGAACAACTATTACTTTCCCTATTTATGTGCATGTTAGGTCTTTGTAGAGAAGGATCACATTTAGTTATTTTTTGTGCCCCACAGTGAAAGAATAATAGGCTCTCAGTAATTGTTGGCTAAATGTTTGGAAAGCAAAGGCTTTGAAATATGCTGAAGAAGCAGTGAATGTTACTAAAGTGCTAAATGAACAGTGTTCTAATGTTTCCCATCAGAAAGAAAAGATGTTGAAATTCAGTCATCTGTTGCAAGTAAATGCAAAGTAATAGAAGGAATAGAAGATAGGAATCAAATGGATTAAAACACTTTGCTTAATTATCGTTAATGCCATTTTCATTAGGAAACACTTTGAAACACTAAATGGCACTTGTGTGTCAAGTCACTGACTCATGAATATATTGTCAACAATCATGACTTCTTATTCTCATGCATAGTAACAAACCTGAACAGAACAGCTAACTCTGCACATATCAAGTCAGGCCCCTTCTAAATAGTGAAGTTGTGGATATGGACCCTCAGGTTTATAATTTTAAATTAAGATTACATTTTAATATTACAAATTTGACCACACATAACTTTTGACCAAAAAATTTCCTTAGTTTTAATAATACATAGAAATCTAAAGGATATGGACTTTTTAAATCCTAGAAAAACAATATACATTTTCTTCAGTTACTCTTCAAGTCCAGAAGCATTCAATATTCACCTCATTGTCTACTTAGTTGTCATTGGTTTATAGCCAGGCATTTATTTCAATAACAATTTTCTGCATATATAATTTGTAAATTAAGTGTGAGTAAACATGTAAAATAATCATAACGCTAAAGCATTACTACATTTTGTTTTTCTTTTGGCACCTTCTTTTGAGAAATGAAGTTACATGTATTACAGACATACCTCAAACTTCCTATGTGGCTGTCTGTGCCCTTCCCCTTCTGATTCTACTGGGATTTCAGGGGTGCTACATCATAATGGTTTTATACAGGGCTCAAACCAAGTTTTTTTTCTGTAGACAAACATAGTCGCAATTAAGCTATATTCTTGCCAAGATCCTTAATATTTTAATGTTCTACAAGACATATTTGCCTGCCTTGAACTCTTGAGGCAACAAGCTCCTAAAAAACCTGAGACAAACTACCTCAGACATCATCATCTAATTTAGTCATTCAAATCTATAATCTTTGCCTCAAGTGAAGACTAACCAACCCCTGATACATATGGCAAATATGATCTATTATGTTTGTCTTTAAAATTAGTTACATGGAAAATGAAGCATAAAAAATATCTTTGTGGTTTCTTTCTATGCTGTGCTACATTATCTAAAAAAGGATTCTTATGAAAGAGTTCCACGAAAAGAGTAACTAGTCTAAAATTATAAATGAATTTAAAATTTGTTCTCTAGATCTAAATATATTCTACAGGCTGGGTATTCCTTATCCAAAATACACAGGGACAGAAGTGTTTAGATTCAGAACTTCTTCATATTTGTGGATATTTTGAGAAAAGTTATTGGTCAGCATCCTCAAACAGAAATTATAAAATTCTATTTGTAGAGTTCATTAGTGTTTTCCATATTAGAGTTTGATGTCATGAATATTCAACCTGTACTTGTGTCAACAAGCTTATTGTTGAAACATGTTAAATAATTTAAGACTAATTTCTGAAACAAAACTATTACTTTTTTATTGGCATTTCTTAGAATTTAAAATGTAGTTAGTTATCACACAAATAACATTTAATACTTCTAGGGAGTAATAAATAGAGCATATGTTGACTAATACATTACTTACTTGTCTCACTGATATAACAAAACAACTTGAGAAAGGAATAGCTTATTTGACTTGTTGTTTCTCAGGATACAGTTTATCAACACAGAAAACATATGGTAGCATGGGGAGGACATGGCTGCTTATGTTGAATTCAAAATAAGAACATAGAAAACAATAAAGGCTCATGCTCAGTTGTTTGATTTTCTTTTATTCTTTCCAGTAGCCCAGCCCATGAAATAATATTACACACATTTAAGAAACTCTTACCACTTTTAAATAATTTTGCCTACATAATACCTAATTTTTTCACTTGATTCTAAGTCACTTCAAGTAGAGAATGAAGGGTGTTTTGAATGATATAAAACTAAATGGGGTCTTTAACTAAGGAGAGAAGAGAGAGGGTGTTACAGAAGAAAGGGCAGGAGTGGAGATACATGAAAGATCAGGCATATTTGAAAAACTCATAGAGAAACATATTTTAAAAGCTTGCTTTAAAACATATATAATATATATTGGAATTATGCTGTATGTTGTGATTGTGGTACTTAAGAGCCATAGCACATCTAATAAAATATCAAGAAGCATATATAATAACATCTGTTCAAATTCTTGGTCAAGGACAAAAAAAAAAGCCTCCTCCAAAACAATATAAGCTATTACCATTATCCTTACTGGACTCTCAGAACTTGAAGACAAGACCCTATTATTACCGAAGACATGACATAGTTTAGACACAGGTGATGGATTTCAGCAGGAATGGACATAGAAACCTTTTTCATAAGGACTAATTCTCATATTATTAGAGGATAATGTTCAAGCTCCCAAGAGAAAAAAAAAAGAAATCAATACTTGTACCAAGCCTAACACCAAAAAACTACAGCAATGACCAATATTCCAATATATCTGAAATAGAATAATAGTGAACCTTTAATCTAGAGGGCACCAGTCATGGTTTGATTCAAAATGACCTCCAAAAGTTCATATATTTGAATGCTTGATAGTTATGGACTAGTACTGCTTGAGATGGATTAGGAAATGTGGCTGTATTGGAGTAGGTATAACCTTGTTGGAGGAAGTTTGTCACTGGAGGTAGGATTTGGTTTTTAAGGGACTATTCTAGGTTTTTGGTTCATTCTCTCTTCTGTCTGCAGATCCAGATGCACAACTCGCAGCAACTTCTCCAGTACCATATTTTCCTGCACAATGCCTTGCTACCTGCCATGATGAAATGAACCAAACTTCCTAAATTGCAAATAAGCCTTAAATAATTTCTTCTGTACAAGTTGCCATGGTCATTGTGTCTCTTCACAGCAATAAAATTCTCACCAAGTAACCTGTTATATAATGCTTTCTTAAGCAGTAATAATGTTTTGCTTGGTAATTTCTATTACTGCCATATTTTCCATTTTCTATATGATATTTCCGATATTTATTGTTATATATACCATTGCCTTACATTGAATTTTTGCTAGTTTTTATTCTTTGAAAAGTGTCAGAAGGAGAATCTTAAAAGAAATACTTTTTGAAAAAATAAATGTTTTCATTCTTTAATGCAACATTTATTTTAATATTATACAAGAGAAACATGTAAAAAGTGCTTATTTTTCAAGGTTTTAAATTACATATATATATCTAACAGACTGGAAAAGCAATAAAACCCACTGTAATTCTATATTTCAGCTTTATTAACTATAAATCTGATCATTCCAAATGTGTTGCAACTTTTCAATCTTTCAAAAATTATTTATTCTAAGTTATTAAAAACACTGATAGGTTATATGCTTTCATTAGCTTCTACCAACTTTGCATCCCTTTTGTACAGAATAGAATGTTGGCTAAGCATCATGTGCTGGATAGTTTTATGTTAATTTGAAATCATCTAAATTCATCTTAGCATAGGGAACTCTAATTAAGAAAATAATTCCATGAACTCTGACTGTAGGATATTTTCTTAGTGATTAATTTGCATGGACTTGCCCATTGTAGGTGATATCATCCCTTGACTAGAAGGCCTGTATTCTATATGAAAGTAAACTTTACATAATCTCAAAGTTCCTACCTTGCTTGAGATCCTGCTCTCACTTTCTCTGATGGCGAACAATGATATGGACTATAAGCAAAATATATCCTTTCCTCCCTAATTTTGATTTTTGGTCATGGTGTTTCAATGCACCAGTAGCAATCCCATTTAAGACACACCAACATGCCATGAAAATTATGCAGTGTAGGAATTAGATGGTTCTAAAATTTACATAAAATAATCTGACAATCAAATAACATCGGTTAATATTTTGAACTTTATATTCTATATAAAATATGAGACATATTTGCATGCAAAGTGAATTAAGTATGTTTGTTCATGCTATCCTCCTGTGGCCAGCAGCATTGGTCCTCTGAGCACATCTTCTTTTCAAAGAACTGTACATAGTACAAAATCATTCATAAATACAATTTTCCAAATGACTTTAAAATATTAAAGATTCAATTTTGCAATTTCTTCCTCTCAGTAATCAGTATGTTAAGTCTTCATCTTATCAAAGATCATACTTTTCTCTAGTCTATAAAGTTACTGGTTTGTGGGATTTTAAAGAAGGAAATTATGAAGAGGCAAGCATCATATACACACATATACACACATGCATCTCAGAGAGCAATAAGCATGACCAATGCTGCATGATATTTAGAATGAAAAAAACAACTTTTGCCCATTCAAGATAGTTCTCTCTTTTGATATTTTACCTTAGCCAGAGAGCCATTGTTTTTGAACAGAAAGAGAGGTTGAAGTAACATATATTGTGCTTTGGCTCTGAATAAATTTAGAACTTAAAAATCAATGGTAAAATAAATAATTACATCAAAGTGCACACAAGATTAGAACTTTTCTCATAAAATAATAACAAATGGACAAAAGAAATTCATAGAAACAATTGAATTCATAAACACACACACACACATACACACACACACACACACGCACACAAGCACACATGCATGCACACAGGAATAGGTTAGAAACATAGGTTTTTAATATGTATTAAAAACCAAAAACTAATCATTACGAAAATATCCAACTAAATTTGTAAAGTAGATATGGAACTGAACAGAAAATCCTAAAATAAGAAATGAAAATAGGGAACAAAATATTTAAAATTTATTCAGCATACTTAGCCACCAGTAAACTGCAAATTTAAAAATTTACTATTTTCTCCTTTTCACCTTTATACTACCTGTAGTTTATCTTCATTCCATTGAGAGTCTACATATGCTGCTTTTCTGATTTCTATGGATAATTTAATTTAAATATATATGGATTAAAGGAAGGATCCACATATGCAAGAGAATCTGTGATACTTTTCTTTCTGGGTCTGGGTTACCTCATTCTGAATGGTTATTTTTAGTTCAGTCTATCTGCAAACTTCATAATTCTACTTTTATTTATTAACAGTTAAATGGTATTCCATTGTGGAATTTGTCACATTTTCATTATTTATTAATCAGTTAATGGGCATTTCATCTTTTTACATTTCCTGACTCTTTTCTGTATATCATTAATGATCTGAGATGATCAAATATCTCTATATTAGGATCTAGACTGAATTGGGCATATGCCAAGGAGTGATATAGGTAAATCAGATGGTAGATAAGGTTTTAGATTTATTTGGTTTGAAATAGCCACACTTATTTTCATTGATTAAGTGTTCCCCTTTCCCCACTTCCACACCCACCATCTTTCGTTATTAACTCATTTTTTAATTTTTTGTTACTTTTTTTTCTGTGATCTTAGCTATTCTGGCTGTGGTAAGTTGAAGTCTCAATGTAATTGTAATTTGGATTTCCCTGATGATTTTGGATACTGAATATTGAAAAAAAATCTCACTCATTTGTAGGTTACTTACTAACTTACAATTTAAATTTCTTGAGTTTTCTGTGTTTTATAGAAACTGTATACCAGATATATAGCTGTTAAAGAATGTTTCTAACTCTATAGATTGCCTCTTTACTAAAATTGTGGGGTTTATATTTGTTTGTTTACATTATTTGGTTCTCATTTATCAATTATAAGTTTTAATATTAGTGCTACTGGGGTCTTGTTCTTAGTTTCCCATGCTTATAAATTGAAGCATACTCCCTTCTTTCTCCTCTGTCATATTCAAAGTATCTGGTCTTATGTTAACATTCTTAATATGTCTGGAATTGAGTTCTGTCTAGAGTAGGAAATACTAATCTAGTTTCATTCTTCTATATGTAGCTGTCCAGTTTGAGCAGTACCATTTGTTGAAGAAGCTGTCTTTTCAGCAATGTGTATTACTGGCCTCTGTCAAAAAATTTAAAGCTATAGGGGTATATATGTTTTTTCATTCCAATTCCACTGATCAATGTGCCTTTTATGATATTATTATGTTCGTTTTACTATTACTCTGTGGCATAACTTGAAATCAAGGATGGTAATATCTCCAGCAGTATTGGTTGCTGTTTGCTTATTTGTTTTTGGATATAATGAACGTTTTATATTTCAATATGAAATGCAGGAATATTGTCTTTATTTTTTAAGGAATTGTAAAGGAAGATTTGCGAGGATTGTATTGGATCTGTATATGGCTTTTGGTAGTGTAATCATTTTTATAGTATATTAATACTATAAAATTCAAAGGAACACTGGAGAAGAATGGATCATAAAAGATAGATAGAGATACATGGAATATGACATACAATAATTAGCCATAAAGACACACTTCATAAAGACACACTTCAGTGTCTTAGGGAAATACTTAACACAAAAATTTCCAGGAACAAGTATAAACACAATTATAAAAATAATTTATGTGGGGTTATACTATAACAAGGAGACAGTACAGTTTTGGACTATGAGGCAAATATTCCAGTTTTCATGAATAAGTTACCATTTATTTTCTAGTTGTTGGTAAGTAAGTCCCATAGATTACTGAATATTATAAGTTGTTTTCTTCACTCTTGGATACCATTCAAAATGAAAAACTGAGATCCTATTGCTAAAGATATTATATATTTGAGACCTAGAACACGAGAAATCAAGCTTACACTATCCTGGAAATTTTATCTCTGTTGGTTAGCTTTCACAGGGCTGTAATGGTCTATGCACAGTATTAAAAGAAAAAAAGCAATCAACTTTTTTTTTTTTCATCCGTGACACCCTGTAAGCTATAGCACTACCTCCTAACAAGACACTACCCTGGTGACATAGTGGCATGAACATGGTAGTAGGCAACCACTTTTGTATATGAGTTTTAAAGCCTATTAAAGAAGATAAAAACTATGTCTGTCATCATTATTAGGAATAAGAACTAGCTAGAGAGATCATTGCCCTGGGAAGGAATATCCTTATTCTACCGAACAGACACTAAATTACAATGAATCTTAATGATTTGTCATTAAACATATAGATTAATATGTCTTATAACTCTGATATAAAATACTTCTTTTTACAAATATAAGAATAAACATGGAGAAGCACCAAAGATCAATGGAAAGATTACAAGAAATTGGAGAGTAAAAATCCTTAAATGCAGTGTCTCTATCATTTCCCTTTCATTTATGGTTCAGAGGTCATCATGGGCAGAAAGAGTTTAAGAGCCAAAGATGATAGAGGACTACAAGGAATCACTGTTTGGGGGACACGTCTTGGTTGTTATACATAGGCACTCTCAGCAGTTGTGACCACATTAGTGATGTGAAGGCCGCTCTACAGAAGGGAATTTCATTCATAGTGGTATGGTCCAAAGCAAAAGCACATAGCTAGAGAAGTTGCAAACCCAGCATAGAGCATATTTTTGTTATTTTTCTGGTGATCATGCTGTCAAATTTCCTTCTAAATATTTAACTTTATACCTGGACACCTGTGGAGGTGACCACTGATAAGTTTTCTGGATTCTGTTATATGGACCCATATACATGCACATTATTAGACTTAGTGGGTTACCAAGAAAATTAAACATGAAATTATAAAGTAACTCATTAGGAAGAATATGGTGAAAGTTGAGAGAGAAGGGAGTTATTATTTCATTGCAAGCATGTTTAAATTTCTTAAAAATTAATGTAAAAAAATAAAGCCTCCCATCAACAGACATACTAAGTTTTGAGAGATTTATTTTTGAGTTTTACCAGACGTTAAAAAGACATTTAGCACCAATGCTTTAAAAAGTATCCCATGCAATACTTTGATAATGGAACCTACCAACATCACTCTGTGAAAATTATTGTTCTTGGTTCTAAAACTTGAAAAAATAAAAAAAAAAATTGTAGACAAATATCTCTGTTCCTGAAATTTGAATAAAAATAAGAAAATACCTGGAATCCCATTCCACAGACCATTACTATTATTTTACATCTCAATAGAGATGCTTACATTGACGGCATGTAAAGTAGCTTAGTATTGGTGAATCAATAAACATAATGTACCAAGTAAATAGATAAAAAGCAAAAAATACAGAGGTCATCATGGGAAAAGATTTTAAGAGCCAAAAGGTGGTAGATGACTACAAGGAAATCACTGTAATCATTGTAATAGAAACAGAATTTCCTTTCAAAAAGTAAAGTCTCATGTATGAAGTCGTTACAAATAAATATAATCATAAATTTTTACTGATGTCACACAAGAAATGCCTCACTGCTAGATATGAAGAATATGCTAAAGTTTTTAAATGACCAATCCTATCTTACAATACAAAAGAAAATGGACAGTCGAGATAGGTTCCTTATGTCCAATGACTGTGAGAAAATCTTTATAAGTAAAAACTCCACACAAGAACGTTCATAGCAGTGTGTCATCCGTGAATATAGAAAATTCTTTAGTGGAAACTCCAGCTCCATCTTCCAAAGTTGTCACACTTTATTAAGAATACATGTGCTTAGCAAATGTGGGAATCAGCAGCACATGCTCTCACTTTGCTTACCACAAGAAAGTTCACCCTAGCTGGAGAACTATGATCGGAGCAGCTTCATAAGTTTTGATTTATATCATTTAATCTTCTTTCAGAACAAACCTCATTAGAGATGAATCTTTATATGACATGGAATATATAATTTTCTCATGCAGCACCATGTAACTCATAAAGAGCATACATATTATGAATACCCTTTTTAAGGAACCAATAAATAGAGTTTGGTATATTTTGACATCTGCTCTGAGGAAATCATGTTACAAGTGTCTATTACATGAGAAACTTTAAGTATTCTAATGTATCAAGTACCACTTATTGAGTTATTCCCTATCCAGGTTTTGCTACATAAGTGATTATGGTTCTGTCAGTCTTCAGGAACCATTTCAGTATGTTCATGCTAGTATATGAAGGAAGGCAAATTTCTGTTGTTCTTCTATTCCCTGGAGAGAATTATGGGTGATCTTAATTTACTGGGAACAACTTGTCTCTTCCCCTCTGATGATGTTAGTGTGGATATGCCTCAGGATCTGCTAAAAATCCAGGTTTCCTCTGCAGCTGTTCAAATGCTTCCCATTTTCTCAAAAATGCAGTTCTATACAGCCTCTAAATGATCATCCTTTGGAAAGCCCTGCTTTACACTGAATCAATTTATGATATTACTCATTATAGTGTATATTAAACTGGTTAAACGTCCTTTTTTTCTACAATTTCTAATTGGTAAGAAAAGAATGCTTGTTTGTTTGTTTAAACACGAATGTGGTGACAAATCTCTTTTTGTCTTAGAGAGATGAAATGGAAAGTCAACGTAATTTACCTATACAATTTAAAGAAAGATAAAGGGCTTTGTGGACCTGCATGTCAGAGCCTTTTAGGAGACCCAAGTTCATGATGTAACGCTTCTCCTGGAGGATGTTTACCATTTCCTGATACTGCTTATTATAAAATAACTCTCCTAAATTCACCAAGAGGTAATAGGTAAGGCCTATATAGAAAGCATAATTCATAAATTTTATATTTTAATGGACAGAATGTTTATTTCCTAACATTCAAATATATTGACATTAAATACTTGAATTGAAATTTTCTACTTTTTAAAATGTGAGGCACTCCTGAGGTACATATTGATTTCAAGTCTAGCCAGGTACATAATGAAACCCTCTGTCAAAATCAGTCAGTCAGGTACTGAGAAACTGCTTACATTAAAAAGAAAATTCAAAGGCCTTGATAATATTAGAAGTGAGATTTCTCTTTCTCAGAGAGCTAGTCCTTAACACAACATCTCATTCTTTTACTGCAGTCTTGTTTTCATGTCTGTACAGCTTGTATGAGACAATTAAAGAGGACTGAGAGACGGCAAAGCCATTTCATTCTTGTCCTCACTCTGTGATTCAGTTGGTATCACTGGCATTGACTGCATTGCTTTATTCCAATAGCAGTTCCTGAACATTAGGTCATGGTTCCAGTATTTACCAAGTTGTTCCAGGCCTTGGAGATTAAAATCACCAAGGGGCTATGCATTTAGCCAAGGATTTCTTTTTCGGCTGAGTGCTGTGGAATTTATTTTATTAGATATTTTTATTTACATTTCAAATATTATTCGCTTTCCCAATTTCCTGTACTTAAGCCACCTATCATGTCCCCCATTCTTTCTTCTATAAGGGTGTTCCCCTCCAGATCCACACCCCTTTCTACCCACCCCTAACATTCCCCTACATTGGGGATGCAACCTTGGCAAGACCAAGGGCTTCTCCTTTCATTGGTGCCCAACAAGGCCATCCTCTGCTACATATGCAGCTGGAACGATGGGTCAGTCCATGTATAGTCTTTGGGTATTGGCTTAGTCCCGGGGAGCTCTGTTTGGTTGGCATTGTTGATATTATAGGGATGCAAGCCCCTTCAGCTCTTTCAATTCTTTCTCTAATTCCTCTGACAGGGACCCCATTCTCAGTTAAATGTTTTGCTGCTAGCATTCGCCACTGTATTTGACATGATATGGCTGTGCCGCTCAAGAGACATCTATATCCGTTTCTTGTCAGCATGTATTTCTTAGCTTTGTCAATCTTATCTGGTTTTTGGTAGTGGATATATCGACCTCCATATGTGGGCTCTGAATGTCCATTCTTTCAGTCTCTGCTCCAAACTTATGTTGCCATTTCCCCTCTTATGAATATTTTTGTTCCCCTTTTAAGAAGAAGTGAAGCATCCACAATTTAGTCAGCATTCTTGTGGTCTGTGGATTTTAAATTCCGGAATTCGAGCATTTGGGCCAGTATCCACTTATCAGTAAGTGCATACCATGTGTGTTATTCTGTGATTAGGTTACCTCACACAGGATACTATTTTCTAGTTCAGTCCATTTACCTATTAATTTCATGAAGTCACCATTTTGATAGCTGAGTAGGACACCATTGTGTAGATGTAACACATTTTCTGTATCCATTTCTATTTTGAAGGGCATCTGGATTTTTTTTCCAGCTTCTGGCTACTATAAATAAGGCTGCTACAAACACAGTGGAGCATGTGTTTTGTTGTATGTTGGAGCATTTTTTGGTTATATGACCAGGAGAGGTATAGCTGTGTCCTCTGGTAGCGCAATGTCCAATTTTTCTGAGAAAAACTCCAGACTGACTTCCAGAGTGGTTGTACCCAAGTTTACAATCCCACCAACAATGGAGGAGTGTTTCTCTTTCTCCACATCCTTGCCAGCATCTGTTCTCACCTGAGATTTGGTATTACCCATTCTGACTGGTGTGAGGTGGAATCTCAGGGTTATTTTGATTTGCATTTCCCTGATGACTAAGGATGTTGAGCATTTCTTTTTCTTTCTTTTTTTTTTTTTTTTTTTTAGTATAGAACAGAGTTTATTCAGGGGCATGGGAGAAGAGTTAAAGAGGGTAGTAGAGGCAGAGAAAGGCAAAGAGAGAGAGAGAAGTAGAGAGGCCGGCCATGAGCACGTGGAGAGAGGAGGAGATGGAATGGGGAGAGAATGGAGGTAGGAAGGCAAGAGCAAGAGAGGAGCAAGAGCGAGCATTTCTTTAGGTACTTCTCACTCATTTGATAATCCTCAGGGGATTTGTTTAGCTTTGTACTTCATCTTTTAATATGGTAATTTGTATCTCTGGAGTCTAATTTCTTGAGTACTTTGTATAATTTGGATATTAGCCCTCTATCAGATGTAGGATTGGTAAAGATCTTTTCCCAAGCTGTTGGTTGCCATTTTGTCCTAACAACAGAGTCCTTTGCCTTACAGCTTTGTAGTTTTATGAGATCCCATTTGTTGATTCTTTTTTTTTTTTTCTGGATTCTCGGATACTTCATTAGCTACATAGACATATTATATAGACAAAAAGTATAAAAACAAAACCTCAGGGGCTAGTCAGAAGGCTAAGCAGTTAAAAAAGCACTTGTTGGACAGGTTATTAATAACCCTGGAATCTTTTTTTTTTTTTCCAATCATATATGTGGCTGGAGCAATGGCTCAGCAAATAAGAACATTTATTGCTTTTTTAAAAGGACATGGTTTGTTTCTCAGCTTACAACAGTATGTGATTCCCATTCCAAGGTATATAGAACCCTCTTTAGGCACAAATGTTACAAAGGGCAACAAAAGTAGCCAGCCGCAAGTACAGAAAGATTTTACTTGCTAGAAAGTGCTGTGCATCCATTTATATCCATTATTCCATTTCAATTGTCACTATAGGAATGGTTATGTGCTATCCGGATTTACATATTCAAATTAGTGATGCTAAATGACTTGAATAAGCAGTAGGAATTCTTTTTTGAATTAAATAAACTTTGATTTGTTTTTTTTTTCTTTATTAAATTAGTATTTTCTTTATATTTGATTATTTAGTCCTTCAAGGTTTCGACAACATTCCCTAACCCTCCCCTCCCCTTCCTTCTGCCTCTGTTCTAAACTTTTGTCTCCTATTCCTGCCAAGGGTATTCTTATTCCCCTTTTAAAGAAGGAGTGAAACATTAACATTTTGGTCATCCTTCTTGAGTTTCATGTGTTCTGTGCATCTAGGGTAATTCAAGCATTTGGGCTAATAGCCACTTATCAATGAGTGCATACCATGTGTGTTTTTCTGTGACTGGGTTACCTCACTCAGGATGATATTTTCCAGTTCCCTCCACTTGCCTATGGATTTCATGAAGTCATTGTTTTTTATAGCTGAGTAATATTCCATTGTGTAGATGTACCACATTTTCTGTATCCATTCCTCTGTTGAAGGGCATCTGGGTTCTTTCCAGCTTCTGGCTAGTATAACTAAGGCTGCTATGAACATAGTGGAGCATGTGTCTTTTTTATATGTTGGGATATCTTTTGGGTATATACCCAAGAGAGGTAAAGCTGGGTCCTCAGGTAGTTGAATGTCCAATTTTCTGAGGAACCTCCAGATTGATTTCCAGAATGGTTGTGCCAGTCTGCAATCCCACCAACAATGGAGGAGTGTTCCTCTTTCTCCACATCCTCACCAGCATTTGCTGTCCCTAGAGTTTTTGATCTTAGCCATTCTGACTGGTGTGAGTTGTAATCTCAGGTGTGTTTGATTTGCATTTCCCTTATGACTAAAGATGTTGAACATTTCTTTATGTGCTTTTCAGCCATTCAATATTGCTCAGCTGTGAATTCTTTGTTTATCTCTGAACCCCATTTTTAATAGGGTTATTTGTCTCCCTGCAGTCTAACTTCATGAGTTCTTTGTATATTTTGGATATGAGCCCTCTATTAGTTGTAGGATTGGTAAAGATCTTTTCCCAAGCTGTTGGTTGCCGTTTTATCCTAACAACAGTGTCCTTTGCCTTACAGAAGCTTTGTAGTTTTATGAGATCCCATTTGTCAATTCTTGATCTTAGAGCATAAGCCATTGATGTTTTCTTCAGGAAGTTTCCTCCAGTGCCCATGTGCTCAAGATTCTTCACCACTTTTTTTTCTATTAGTTTGAGTGTATCCGGTTTTATGTGGAGGTCCTTGATCCACTTGGACTTAGACTTTGTACCGGGTGATAAGTTTGGATCAATCTGCTTTCTTCTACATGCTGACCTACAGTTGAACCAGCACCATTTTCTAAAAATGCTATCTTTTATCCACAGGATGGTTTTAGCTCCTTTGTCAAAGATCAAGTGGCCATCAATGTGTGGGCTAATTTCTGGGTCTTCAATTCCATTCCAATGATCTACGTGCCTGTCTATGTACCAATACCCTACTATTTATCACTATTGCTCTGTAATACTGCTTGAGTTCAGGAATGGTGATTCCTCCAGAAACTCTTTTATTGTTGAATATTGTTGCCACTATCCTGTTTTGTTTTGTTTTTTTCAAAATGTATTTTCAAATTGCTCTTTTTAACTCTTTGAAGAATTGAGTTTGAATTTTTATGGAGATTGCATTGAATCTGTAGATTGCATTAGGCAAAATAGCCATTTTACTATATTATTCCTGCCAATCCATGATCATGGGAGGTCTTTCCAATCTGAGATCTTTAATTTCTTTCTTCAGAGACTTGAAGTCCTCTTCTTACAGATCTTTCTCTTGCTTGGTTAGAGTCACACCGAAGTATTTTATATGTTATTTGGGACTATTATGAAGGGAGTAATTTCTTTAATTTCTTTCTCAGCCTGTTTGTCCTTTCAGTATAGGAAGGCTACTGATTTGTTTGAGTTAATTTTATACCGAGCCACTTTGCTGAAGTTGTTTATTAGGCTTAATAGTTCTCTGGTGCAACTTTTGGGGTCACTTAATTATACTTACATATCATCTGCAAATAGTGATATTTTGACTTCTTCCTTTCCAATTTGTAACCCTTTTTCTTCCTTTCATTTTTTAATTGCTCTGGCTATGACTTTGAGAACTGTATTGAATAAGTAGCTAGAGAATGGGCAACATTGTCTAGTTCCTGATTTTAGTGAGGTTGCTTCAAGTTTCTCTCCATTTAGTTTAATGTTAGCTACTGGTTTTCTTTATATTGCTTTTACTATGTTTAGGTATGGGCCTTGAATTCCTCATCTTTCCAGGCCTTCTTTATGAAGGGGTGTTGAATTTTGTTAAATGCTTTCTCAGCATCTAATGAAATGATCATGTTTGGTTCTTTGAGATTGTTTATATATTGGATTACATTGATGGATTACCATATATGAGCCACCTCTGCATCACTGGGAGAAAGCCTACTTGATCATGATGAAAGATCATTTTGATGTGCTCTTGGATTCGATTTTTGAGAATTTTATTGAGTATTTTTGCTTTGTTATTCACAAGGGAAATGGTCTGAAGTTCTCTTTCTTTGTAGAGTATTTATGTGGTTAAGTGTAAGCGTAATTGTGGCTTCAAGATGGAATTTGGTAGTGCTCCATCTGTTTCTATTTTGTTGAATAATTTGGACAGTATTGGTATGAGGTCTTCTATGAAGGTCTGATAGAATTCTTCACTGAACCCATCTGGTCCTGGTATCTTTTTGGTTGGAAGACTTTTCATAACTGCTTCTATTTCTTTAGGAGTTATGGGGTTGTTTAGATGGTTTATCTGACCCTGATTTAAATTTGGTATCTCATATTTGTCTAGAAAATTGTCCATTTCCTCCAGATTTTCCAGTTTTGATGAATATAGGCTTTTGTAGTAAGATCTGATGTTTTTTTAATTTCTTCAGACTATGTTGTTATGTCTGCCTTTTTATTTCTGATTTTGTTAATTTGGATAGACTCTCTGTGCCCTCTGGTTAGTCTGGCTATGGGTTTATCTGTTCTGTTGATTTTCTCAAAGAACCAGCCTCTAGTCTTTTTGATTTTTAGTATACTCCTAATTGTTTCTACTTGGTTGATTTCAGCCTTGAGTTTGATTATTTGTTGCCATTTACTCCTCCTTCTTCGTGCATTTGCTTCTTTTTGTTCTAGAACTTTTAGGTGTTCTGTCAAGCTGCTAATGTAGACTCTCTTCTGTTCTTTTTAGAGGCATTCAGAGCTATGATTTTTTCCTCTTAGCACTGCTTTCATTCTGTCCCATAAGTTTGGGTATGTCATGACTTCATTTTAATTAAATTCTAAAAACTCTTTAATTTGTTTCGTTATTTCTACCTTGACCAAGTTAACACTGAGTAGAGCATTGTTCAACTTCCATGAATATGTATGTGGTCTATCTGTCCTTTTGTTGTTATTGAAAACCAGCCTTAGCCCATGGTGATCTGATCGGATGCATGCAATTATTTCAATCTTCTTGGATCTGTTGAGGCCAGTTTGTGACCAATTATATGTCAATTTTGGAGAAAGTAACACGAGGTCCTGAGAAGCAGTTATATTATTTTGTTTCAGGATGAAGTGTTCTATAAATACCTGTTAAATCCATTTGGTTCATAACTTCTGTTAGTTTCTCTATGTCTCACTTTAATTTCTGTTTCCATTATCTGTCCATTGATGAGAGTGGGGGTATTGAGATCTCCTACTATTATTGTGTGAGGTGCAATATGTGCTTTGAGGTTTAGTAAGGTTTCTTTTATGAATGTAGATTTCCTTGCATTTGGAGCTTAGATGTTTAGGATTTACAGTTAATTTTTGTAAAATTTTCACTATGAAAAATTATTGTGACACGGAATGGGCAATGGAAAGCAGTATATGCCTGACCTCACTCTGATCACATTCATTGGCAAACTGCAATCAAAGCCAAAGCTCAGAACCCTGAAAATCTAAACAATAGAAGTTATTTTCCACTATGCAGAACAGTGAAAATAGAAGCCAAACCAGGATCTGGAAAGCCAAACTGAGAATGCTGTCATATGCTACTTCTAAAATGAAAGTTCATAATACTAGAAAGTAAATGGTTAAGAAAATATGTTATTTTAAATTCTGTAAGGTATGCCATAAAAATGACTCAGAGATCAGAAGTATTTATCACTCTTCCAGGGAACTCAAGTTCAGTTCCTAGCACCCAATTAAGGTGGCTCACAATCACCTATCACTCAGGTCACAAGTGATCTGTACTCACACACACACGCACACGCACACACACACACACACACACACATGAAATCAAATCATGTAACCAAAATATATAGAATAATAATAGTTATAATAATGTGAATAATTAGAATGGGTATTATAGTTCACTATCAAGTAGCCTACACTTTAGTTATAGTTTCCATGATACCTTATAACAATAACTCAGTGGTCTTAGGCCAATCAACGTAAGCAACACCATGACCTAAAAATAACACCAAAATATGACAACCACAAAAGCTCAAACTATTCTTGGTTTTATACTTTATAGTGTTATAGATTCTTAGTTTGATATTTACTAATGGTCATGTTGTGCACAAGTTTAACTTTTATTATATTAATTAATATTTATTTTGTCTCTATTTTATTTTGATAAAAATTAAAGTGATTAATTCTGACTGGTAGAGCACACTTTTAGATATAGAGTAGAATTTATTAAAAATTATAGTTATAGAGGTAGATTAAATGTATACTTTTGTGTATTAAAGTACACATAAAGATATTTGAGTATGTTTACAGGTAAAAGAAGCATAATGTTGAATAAATGGAAGCGTTTGAATGATGAAAATCATCAAAAGTCAGGCAGAATGAGAAGATGATTCCATTGAGAACAAAAAGATAGAATCAATGGATGATCCTTCGTAAGAAAGGAAAAGAATGGAGAGAGGATATGGGAAAGGAAGGAATGGAGAGAACAGTTGAAATTTAAAAACATAAAAATATCCAAGAAAAATAAAATTCATCGAACAAAATAGAAAAAATTTCCCTCATACTGGACTCTTAAGCACATTCTCTGAGTATGTGCCATGCTAGCTGGATATCTTTTGGCACAATTATGCATTGTTTGGCATGCATAGCACACAGGTAGGTATCTTCAAAAAGACCCACCAGATGAGCCTCACTTGTGTCCTGCAAAGCACCAATAGCTGCACTCTGGAAGCATAGATATGTTTTCTTTTTACCTTTTAAAAAAAATTATTAGATATATTTCTTTACTTGCATTTCAAACGTTATTCCCCTTCCTGGTTTCCTGTCCATAAGTCACCATTACCTCCCCTCACCTTCCCCCATATGGGTATTCCCCTTATACATCCCCCTTAGTGCCGCCTCCCCATATTTCCCTGCACTGCGGGTCCAACCTTGGCAGGACCAAGGGCTTCCCCTTACCCTGGTGCCACAAGTCTATTTTCTGCTACATATGAATTGGAGCCCTGGGTCAGTGTCTTTGGGTAGTGGTTTAGTCCCTGGAAGCTCTGGTTGCTTGGCATTGTTGTTTTTATCGGGTTGCAAGCTCCTTCAATTCTTTAAATACTCCCTCTAATTCCCCCCAAGGGAGTCCTATTCTCAATTCGTTGGTTTGCTGCTAGCATTGACCACTGTATTGGACATGCTCTGGATGTGTCTCTCAGGAGAGATCTATATCCAGTCCCTTTCAGCATGCATTTTCTATACCTTCATCAATCTTATCTAGTTTTGGTGGCTATATATATCTATATCGAGATTGAGATCGAGATCGAGAAAGAGATAGAGATAGAGATAGAGATATGGGCCACTTGTGGGTCAGGTTCTGAATGGCCATTCCTTGAGTCACTGCTCTAAACTTTGTTTCCATATCCCCTTTTATGGATATCTTTTTTCCCCTTTTAAGAAGGAATGGGGGCATCCACATTTTGGGCTTCCTTCTTCTTGAGCTTCCTGTGGTCTTTGGATTGCATCTTGGGTAATTCAAGCTTTTTGGCTAATAGTCATTTATCAATGAGTACACGCCAAGTGTGTTTTCCTGTGACTGAGTAACCTCAATAAGGATGATATTTTCTAGTTCATTCCATTTGCCTATGAATTTCATAAAGTCATTGTTTTCGATAGCTGAGTAGTATTCCATTGTGTAGATGTACCACAATTTGAAGCCATTCCTCTGCTGAAGGGCATCTGAGTTCTTTCCAGCTTCTGGCTATTATAAATAAGGCTGCTATGAACATAAGGGAGCATGTGTCTTTGTTATATGTTGGGGCATCTTTTGGGTATATGCCCAAGAGAGGTATAGCTGGGTTGTCAGGTGGTTCAATGTCCAATTTTCTGAGAAAGCTCCAGACTGATTTCCAGAGTAGTTGTTCCAGTCTGCAATCCCACCAACAATGGAGCAGTGTTCCTCTTTCTCCAAATCCTCACCAGCATCTGCTGTCGCCTGAATTTTTGATCTTGGTCATTCTGACTGGTGTGAGGTGGAATCTAAGGGTTGTTTTGATTTGCATTTCCTTGATGACTAAGGATGTTGAACATTTCTTTATGTACTTCTCAGCCATTCGATATTCCTCACCTGAGAATTCTTTGTTTAGCTCTGTACCACATTTTTAATAAGGGTTATTTGCTCTCTAGAGTCTAACTACTTGAGTTCTCTGTATATTTTGGATATTAGCCCTCTATCAGATGTAGGGCTGGGAAAGATCTTTTCCCAATCTGTTGGTTGCTGTTTTTTGCTAACCACAGTGTCCTTTGCCTTACAGAAGCTTTGTAGTTTTATGAGATCCCATTTGTCGATTCTTGATCTTAGAGCATAAGCCACTGGTGTTTTGTTCAGGAAATTTTCTCCAGTGCCCATGTGTTCAAGACTTTTCCCCACTTTTTCTTCTATAAGTTTGAGTGTATCTGGTTTGATGTGGCGGTCCTTCATCCCACTTGGGCGATATATGAGCTTTGTACATGGTGATAAGAATGGTTTGATTTGCATTCTTCTCCATGCTGACTTCCAGTTGAACCAGCACCATTTATTGAAAATGCTATCTTTGGCTGAGGCCGTGGAGAGCTCATAAACACCACGAACAAGCCAGGCCTGGGGACCCTGAGTAAGACAAACTTTTCTGCCAAGCACGACTTGCCTGGTGATCTCGGGTGCTAGGCGGAGTTCTCTGGGGCCGGACACTTCGGTGTTGTAGACTCCCGGACCAGCGGAGGATCCCTGCCTTCAGCAG